>NW_027142358.1:29808635-30085486 GCF_026170545.1 Melanerpes formicivorus
CCAATCCAACCCACCTAAACAACTAACCCATGGCACCAAGCACCCCATCAAGTCTCCTCCTGAACACCTGAGACCCCACCTGGAGTACTGTGTCCAGTTCTGGAGCCCCTATTACAAGAGGGATGTGGAGGTGCTGGAACGTGTCCAGAGAAGGGCCACAAGGATGATCAGAGGGCTGGAGCTCCTCTCCTGTGAGGACAGACTGAGGGAGTTGGGGCTGTTCAGTCTGCAGAAGAGAAGGCTCCGAGGTGACCTCATTGTGGCCTTCCAGTATCTGAAGGGGCCTACAGGAAGGCTGGGGAGGGACTGCTCAGGATCTCAGGTAGTGATAGGACTAGGGGGAATGGAATGAAGCTGGAGGTGGGGAGATTCAGGCTGGATGTGAGGAGGAGGTTCTTCACCATGAGAGTGGTGAAGCCCTGGAATGGGTTGTCCAGGGAGGTGGTTGGGGCCCTGTCCCTGGGGGGTGTTTAAGAGCAGGCTGGCTGAGGCTCTGGCCAGCCTGATCTAGTGTGGGGTGTCCCTGCCCATGGCAGGGGGGGTTGGAACTAGATGATCCTTGTGGTCCCTTCCAACCCTGAATGAAACTATGAAACCTCCAATGATGGTGACTCCACCACCTCCCCAGGCAGCACATTCCAATGGGCAATCACTCTCTCTGTGTAGAACCTCTTCCTAACATTCAGCCTAAACCTCCCCTGGCACAGCTTGAGACTGTGTCCTCTTGTTCTGGTACTGGCTGCCTGGGAGAAGAGACCAACCTCCTCCTGGCTACAGCCTCCCTTCAGGGAGTTGTAGACAGCAATGAGGTCACCCCCTGAGTCTCCTCCTCTCCAGGCTAAGCAACCCCCAGCTCCCTCAGCCTCTCCTCATAGGGCTTGTGTTCCAAACACCTCAACAACTTCTCCCAGGCAACCAGCATCAGAACAAGAGGACACAGTCTCAAGCTTGTACCAGGAGAAGTTTAGGCTGGAGGTGAGGAGAAAGCTCTTCCCAGAGTTGTTAGCCATTGGAATGTGCTGCCCAGGGAGATGGTGGAGTCACCATCCCTGGAGGTGTTCAAGAGGGGATTGGACGTGGCACTTGGTGCCATGGTTTAGTCATGAGGTCTGTGGTGACAGGTTGGGCTTGATGACCCTTGAGGTCTCTTCCAACCTTGGTGATTCTGTTGATTCTGTGATTCTGTGTCCTTTTCATCTCCCACAGCATCTATGAGAGGAGGCTGATGGATCTCTTCCCCTCCCTCCAGTCCCACAGCTTTCCCCTGTCTCCCTCTCAGGCCATGATTGCTGCATGGCCTTGGCCATGCTTGGGTCAGGCTCTTCAGCAGAAGAATTGAGAGCTGTAAGAAAGCTGGGAACAGACTTTTAAGCAGGCTTTATTGTGACAGGACGAGGGGTGATGACCTGGACTCAAAGAGGTTGATTCAGACTGGAGAGAAGGGAGAAATCTTTGCTTCTGAGGGTGGTGAGAGCCTGGTGCAGGCTGCCCAGGGTCATGGCAGATGTCCCACCCCTGGGAACATTCCAGGTCAGGTTGTTTGGGGCTGTGAGCAACCTCGTTGCAGATGTCTCTGCCTGTGGAAGGGGTTGGACTAAGTGGCCTTGGAAGGTCACTTCCTACCCAAACCACTCTGATTCTATCATTCTGTGGAAGTATTTGGGATTTGCCCATTTGGGAGTGCCTGGGAGGACACTGGAGTGGTTTTGGGAGCAGTGGCAGATGTTGGTGAGGAAGCTCTGCGTCCAAGCCCTGTCTCAGCTGCACAGACCCAGGTTTTTGGTGCTGTCACACCAGTGGTGAGGCTGTGAGCACATCCTGTGGCCCTGCCCAGGGTTTCAGCTGCCTTCTGCAGCTGGCAGAGAGCTGCCTCGCTTTTCTGAAGCACTTTGAGCAGGACTCTGTTATCTTTGGGTGACACATGCTATCTGAGCTTTAATAATATTACCCATAACAATATTCAGCTGCAAGGAAGCCAGCAGAATGTGGACAGCCTTTTCATTTGATCCTGCCTGACTTCAAAGCATTCATGTGCCCAGCTGCCCAGACTCCTCCATTTCATCCTTTCTCTGAGGATGGTCCTGGCTCCAGCTTTGAAATGCAAATACCCATGGCAGTACCCTGGCTTCCCTGGCAGAGGTTAGCAACACATTTGTCTTCTGCTGCTGGCTGGTGGGGAAAGGGCAGGAGACAGGGAGTGAAGGGAGGGCGCTGGCACCACTCAAGTCCCACCTGGCAGCAGCAGGCTTCATAACCCTCTGGGTTTATACTGGCTGGTTGCACTCAGCTCCATGTTTGTTTGTGTGAGGGGTTGTTTGGATTCAATAGTGCAGCTCTTGGCAAGGGTGCCTCCAGGCCTTCCCAGCGTGTGTGAAGAGAGTGCAACAGTGGTCAGGGTCAGTGCTGCTTTAAAGCCTCGCTGTAATTAGTGCAATTAAACCTTTTAAATGGCAATATGGCTGCTGGCCAGTGTGCTTGGAGGATAGGCAGCAGAGCCCAGGAGGCCCTCTTTGGAGGATGAGTTCAGCAGAGTTCATCCTCAGGTCCCTCAAGCGGCAATGGGGCACTGGGCAAGGAGAAGCCCCTGGCTCCGAGGGGACCAGGCAAACCTGTCCCCTGCCCCAGCCCAAAGGGGGTACACAGGGCAGGAGCCTCCATTTCCACCCAGCAGCACTAAGCTACCAGGGCAAATCTAGGGGATGCTGCAGGATCCAGGAACTGGATGTGCCTGAATCTCCTGGTCTGCTCCACCCATGCCAGCTGCCGTCTAGCTGCCAGCACCCTCTCCCCGTCCTGCTGGAAGGGCGCAGGCGTTGCTTAGCCACAGCCCCATCTTTCCTTTGAACAGCAGGGACAGGCTGTTCGTGACCAGCCTCACGTACCTCTGCCCATGGGCTGGTGTGTGCCTGAGGGCTGGCAGCGGTGTCTCCCACCCACTGGAGGCAAGCACAGGGGTGACTCACCGCGGGTCCGAGGGCGGCTGCCAGCAGCAGAGATGGCAGCTTGGAGAACTGTTCCTTCTGCCCCAGGCAGACAGGCAAAGCAAGGAGAGAAAAACAGGGAGGGAGAGAAGAACGGGGGGAGAGGAGAGCTGAAGTGAGCACGCCTGTCTAGGGAAGGGCCACGAACACCTAAGAGCCTGACCTTCACCGACCTTCAGCAGCTGTGGTGGCCAACACTGGGACACTGCACAGAGGTGGGACAGCCAGCCAGGGCACAGAGCTGGGCTGGAACTGCTGCTGAATGCACAAGGTGCTGACACTTGGAGATGGTGTGCAAAGAGCTCCTCATACTCAGTCACCCCACGCTTCTGTGAAGGATGATAACATCTGTGGGCTCCCCTGGAAGGAAATCAGGCCCGTCCTTCCCAGCACTCTGCAGATCAGATTCTGAGGGTTGCACTCTGGATATTGCTGCTTGTGATTAAAGGTGGCAGCACAAACCAGTGCCAAGAGTGCTGAAATCAAAGTGAAGCAAGGGAAATTCTTTGGTGATGCAGATGTCCAACCTCAGCACACACAACACACACACACACAAAAAGCTTAACCAGTGAGATTCCAACTCCTGTGATGTAGGCAGAGAAGGCAGCTGAGGTATAAGGGGGCTGCTACATCCAGCCCTTGCCAAATTCCCTGTGTCCTGCTTTTACAGAAAGAGAGGAATTATGCCACAGTTCTTTGTGGCTCTTGGCTCTTCTTGCCACAGGGCTGCCACTGCCACTGCCACTTCAGGTAGGAATGGCCCTGGGACAAACCTCCCCATGGATGCAGGTAGGAATGGCCCTGGGACAAACCTCCCCATGGATGCAGGTAGGAATGGCCCTGGGACAAACCTCCCCATGGATGCAGGTAGGAATGGCCCTGGGACAAACCTCCCCATGGATGCAGGTAGGAATGGCCCTGGACAAACCTCTCCATGGATGGTAGCTGCTGCAGAAGCAACTCTGTGGAAGCACAGCTGCTGGCACAGCTGCTTCAATAACCTTTGAGCAATCAGCAGGTTTGTGCCTTAAGGTTTGTGCCTTAATGGGGAAGAGGGGAATGGTTTGTTTGGGGGGGCGTGGGGTGGTGGTGAAGATATCTTCTAGGCACCAGTTAGGAAGTAAACAGTGCAAAGAAACGAAGAGAATGTTACCAAGAGTAGGGTGCTCTAATTATAATTACATAACTCACATTTCAATTTGATGGGAATATTAAAAGGATCCCTGGGAGAGTTGTGAGCAGTCTAAAAGTGCAGCAGCACAAACCCCAGCAAACCTTGACTGCTTTTAGAGGACATCTCCTTAAAGGGCCAGGCGTGGCCCCCCCCCTGCTGCAGAAGGGCCGTTCCCTCCAACTCCCTAACAGACAAACAGCCTCTCCCACCAGAATTTTCTCCCATCGATGGCACAGAGCAGTGATAGTTTTTGCTGTTGTCAAGGCTGGAATCCAGGGGACTGCACAAGCATAAATATTTTCAGTGCATGCCTTATTTGTATGGAATACAGGATGTATTTATAGCCCTAATGAACACAAGATGGATGTGAGTCAAGACAGAGCTGAGTTTGACCGGGCAGGAGCATTTGCTGATCTCCATGGCTCTTTCAGAGGGGCTCTGGGGGGATTTGAACATTATCAGGCTTCTTCCCCTCCTCAGTTCTTGAGCTGCTTGGTGGGGTCAGTCCCCACAGGCAGTGCCAAGCTGAACAGAAATGGTGACACAAAAGAAATGATTTGGCAAAACTGCCTCTCTCCAGAGCTGTGTTTGCATCTGTAGGGCTGGATTATGCCCCCCTTGGTGTGGTTCATACCCCAGTACACAACACAGTGCTGCCAAGGACAGGAGGAGAGTGTCCCTGGACTCCTCCATGGGTGCCTGAAGGCTTGTGGCACTGCCCAGCACAGCCCAGAGGCTGCATTTCCTCAGCCCATGTCAGAGGAGAAGGGAAGGTTGCTCTTTGCACCTCCACAGCAGCTGCAGCAGGGAAGCAGAGGAAGCAGAGCCCTGGCTGCAGCTGGGCACCAGTGGGATGTGCCCACTGCAGTATGGGAGGATTGGGAATTGCCCAGCAGCTCCTTGCGTGCCCAGACCAGGCAGCAGGGTGGCTTTGGCATGAGGTGAGCAGAGAAAAAGGGAGTTCAGTGAGAGCAGGTGGAGGAGGAGGAGGCTGGCCAGGGTGGCCCATAGATCAGCACCAGCTCAGCTCATGGTCTGTGGGTGAGGATGGGTCCCTGACAGACTCTAGGGGGTTCTCCAGTGGACCACACAACTGGGAATGGAAATGGCCTGGAATGCCTCATGTGGTCCCATGGCTGCAGGGAGGGAAGGAGGGAGGGAGGGGTGGCGAGTCCCCGTGGGACACAACTCCCACCCTATATGGCACAGCAGCCAGCCAGCTGGGGACCCTTGGTCCCCTTGGCCTCCTCAGTCCTTTGCTCCTTTGTTCTCCTTGGCACCTTCAGCCTTCTCAGCCCCCTCAGTTCTCTAATCCAGCTGTGTCCCTGAAAGGTTAAAACTATTTTGTTCCCACTAGGAAGGAAAAAAAATGCCCTGAATTTTTGGGTTCCTGTTGTCTTTTAGATCTGCAGACATTGCCACTTTGTGGCTTAACCATTTCATACCCAGGAGCACTTCCCAAAAGAAATCTGTTTGGGAATCTCACTTCTGACAAACAAGAATCACTGGGATGGGCATGGGACAAGGCAAAGAAATAACTGTAAATACCCTGACTTCCCTCACAGCCTCTGGTTCCCTGTTAGTTTTTAGGTTGAATTGAATTTCCTGGGTTCCCAGGCACTGGTGTAATGCAGCTGCCACGTCCTTCCTGGGTTATTCCTCTTATTCTCTGCATGTTCTTAGTCTTGACTCAGTCACAGGGCCTTAAAGTGGGAATATAAAGTCAGTTACAGCCATGCTCTGAGCCTTCTCCAGAACATTGTCACAGGTGGGGATTGGTCTCTTCTCCCAGGCAGCCAGCACCAGAACAAGAGGACACAGTCTCAAGCTGCACCAGGGGAGGTTTAGGCTGGATGTTAGGAAGAAGTTCTTCATAGAAAGAGAGATTGGCCTTTGGAATGTGCTGCCCAGGGAGGTGATGGAGTCACCATCACTGGAGGTGTTTAGGAAGAGACTGGATGGGGTGCTTGGTGCCATGGTTTAGTTGATTAGATGGTGTTGGCTGATAGATTGGACTCAATGATCTCAAAGGTCTCTTCCAACCTGGTTAATTCTATTCTATTCTAAAATGACAGAGGATATGAGAGTGAAGATGCTGGCTCCTTTTGATGCCTTTTTCATCAAAATAAGGCTCTGTAAACTGCCTTGGTTGGTATTGTGTGGGAAACCAGAGATTAACAGAGAGCTGAAAGGCATTCCTGAAAGGAGCACTTATTTGTGAATGGATGGTGCTAAATATAGGGATAGATTACAGCACACCAAAGTGTTCCTGTGACATTTCTCTTTGTATGAGCTTGTATTTATGGAACCAGATTTTAGACCTGACTCTAAACTCCATCCAGCCTTCCCAGAGACACCTCTGACAGGGTGTTGGAGGCTGCACATTCATAGCTCCCAGACACGGCTGGGCACCAGGGCCAGGGGATCCTGCCTGTGGTCACTGGATTTAAGAGTGAAGAGAACCCAACTGCTTTATTATTCAGACTAAAGTCTCTTAGTTATTGGATGGCAGAACATGAAAACACATCTGGAGTCCTAGTGGACAGCAAGTTCTGCATGGGACAGCAAAGTGCCCTTGTGGCCAAGAGAGCCAATGGTATCCTGGGGTGCATCAGGAAAAGTGTGTCCAGCAGGGCCAGGGAGGTTCTTCTCCCCCTCTGCTCTGCCCTGGTGAGACCACACCTGCAATACTGTGTCCAGTTTTGGGCTCCCCAATCCAAGAGAGACAGAGACCTGCTGGAGAGAGTCTAATGGAGAGCTACAAGGATGGTTAGGGGACTTGAGCATCTTCTCCATGAAGAGAGACTGAGAGCCCTGGGGCTGTTTAGTCTGGAGAAGAGAAGGCTGAGAGGGGATCTGATCAATGTCTATCAATATCTGAGGGGTGGGTGTCAAGTGGAGGGGGCCAAGCCCTTTTGGGTGGTGCACAGTGATAAGCACGCAGACTACCCTGGGTGATCCTGCTTAGGCAGGGGGGCTGGACTCAATGATCTCTGGAGGTCCCTCCCAGCCCCTAATGTACTGTGATACTGTGAGAAGTTCAAGTGGGGTGAGGAAAGCTCTCCCTAGCAGAGCCCTGCTCTGTGGTGAATGCACTACCCTCACAATAAAAGCTTTCTGGCTACAAAGCAAACACTCCCACAACTCTCTGCAGTTGTGCCAAGCCATCTATGCAAACTCTTTTGTTCAAGTTGCCTCTCTTTTCTCTTCCAAGATGCTCCAGGCTTGTTCAGCCTATGCTGAGCTCTAAAATGAGGAGAAAAAACCCAACCAAACAGCACAGGAATATTTGCCCCAGAGATGGGTAACTATGAGTAACTACATCATTACTGGTGTGAGGAGCACAACTGCTCCTGCAGGGGGCTGGAGTTGCTCCCCAGCCCACAGCAGAGGGAACATAGCCCTGGCTTGATGCTCAGGGTGGGGGGAGGAAGCTCCACTACACAGAAGGGATGGCTTGAAGATCAAACTAGACCAAGCTGACCTTCATGCTGCAGCAGATGATGTTCCTCTGGGTGCCTAGGAAAACTGCTTTGGGCCCTAAGCCAGTCACTGCCCTGCCTGGAGTAACAACAACAGTGGTGGCACTGGAGGAGTTTGGGGTGCTGTGGGGGCACACCACTGCTCCACACTTGGGCCATGTGCACGCCCCTGGTGTCACAGCTTTGTTAACCACTGACCACAAGCAGTCCCCATGTGAGGCATGGGTGACAGCACACTCTGCTTGGACAAAGCAGGGCCTCTCCCTCCACCTTCCTGGGGGCTGTGCAGCCTGCCCCAACCCTGCCAGGTCAAGAAAGCTGTTGTTTAGGGTGGAGGGGGCAAACCCTGAGAGCTGAGGAGCACTTTTGCCTGAGAGAATGTGATTTAAATCACCTATTTTTAGCTGGATCTAGTGGGAGTTTGAAGGAGGAGAGTGTCTTCCAGGAGATGTAGAATACCACGCTATATCAGGCACCAAAATAGGAGCAGATGCTTCCAATTACACTTAATTCACCTCAATTAGAGAAAAAGTCAAAAAAATTTATAGTTACAGCAAGATTATCTTTTTTTTTCCCCCCTGAAGCTGAAAATATTTGGCACTGAAGTGTCCGTGTTAGAGAGCAGAGGCACTTGTGACACCCAGCAGTTTGTGACTCGTCACAGGGTGCTGCTGCTGCTGCTGCCATGGGTAAGAGGGGTATGGGCTTGAAGGAGATTCACTCCACAGTCCCTCTCTGGGACAGTTTGCTCAGTTTCCTGACCCCAGCCAGCTCTGTGGGGTGTTAGCACATCCAGGAAAATGTGTTTTGCTGGGCTCTCCATCAGAGCACAGCCTGCTGCTCGCCCTGGATCAGGCAGCTGCACAAAGATGGTTTCACAGAGCAGCTCCCAGAACGTTAGGGGCTGGATGGGACCACCAGATGATGACACCAGCTCAGCCTGTCCAGGCACCCAGAGACTGGTGTTGACCTCTGGCTCACGAGAAACTCTGTTAAGGCTGAAATCACCTCCGAGGACAGCAAACCGTAGCAGTCTGTCGTACATTTGGAGAGTGGATGACGTCTTGGGATGTCCTTGTGTCTATGTTTCACCCAGCCATACCTTCTCAGAGGATCTCAACCCTCCCAGCTTCCTGGCAGAGGCTGTCAGGCCTGTCCTCAGCTGCCAGAGAGGAAGGAGGGAGCAGAGAAGAGGAGCTCACGCTGGCACTGATATGACCAGTTCTGCGGGGAGCAGAGGGCTGGGGTGGCACTTCCCCAGCTGCCAAGCCATGAGTCATTATTTCCTCTGGCTTTTCTCTCTCACTGTTGCCTTCAGTTACTCTACCCAGTTTGTCAGCTGGAGGCAGACATCAAAGCGTGGGGTTTCCACTCTCTCCTCCTGGGAGGGCAGGCTGCTCCTGCTCATGGCACAGGGGTGCCTGTTGTCGAGTCTTTACTCACATGGGTGCCCATGCTCAGGGTCTTGCTCACAGAGATATCCACACTCAGGGCCTTGCTCTGCTGTCAGATACGAGAGGATCCATGTCCAAGCTCTGCACTCCAGCAGCCTTCCTGCCTCCAGGACACTTCTACCTCTTCCACTGTGACATTCCTTCCTCTGACTTCTCCAGGACTCAGGCTCCCTCAGGCCTCCTCCTTCCTTGTGCTGGAGGCTCTCAACATTTTGCTGGGCTTAAGGGGAGAAAAAGTCCTCCAGTCAGTGCTGATTTCCCAGTCCAGTGTAACCTTTTCACTTCCAAGCTATGGACAGCTTGACCTTTCCTCTGCGTCCCAGTGAGGGGCTGCGAAACCTCTCAGCCTGGATCCCAACACTGCTGCATGTCTCTGGGGCATGCTCTGCATGTCTCTGGGGCATGCTCTGCATCCTCAAACACTTGAAAAAAAAACCCACAAAACTGGTTTCTAAAGCCCTTATTCCCCAGTTCACCCACTCGAGCTGCCACCACTGAAAACCTGCAGCAAGTGCAGCTCTGCTCTGCCTGCTCTCCACTTGCTCCCTGCTATTGCCATGAGACTGTGAAGCTGGTCTTGCCTCAAGGGAGGTATGCTGATTTTACCTCAAGGGAGGTATGATGATTTTACCTCCCAGAATGAATTCCCAGCCCCTTCCCAGGCTGCCCCCTCACTGCCTTGATGGTGAGCTGTGGGTGCACACTGCTTTCATGTCTCTGTGCCCTGAAATGGTTCATGAGCAGCCACAGCAGTCAGTCCTCTGGCTCTTCTGTGTGCTGGGTGTCCCGGGGTGCCTGCATCTTCAGTTCAGACTTCTCCCTTATGCCTCCTTTGGGTCTGGATGAAGGAGCTGACTGCAGTAGCACTTTGTATTTTAAGCTTTTCTTGTCTTGGAGGCCAGCCTTTGATGGGAGTGAAACAAACACTCTTGTCCCCAAAGATTTCATGTTACTCAAATGCCAGAGGAAAGAGCCACAGTTTGTATCCACAAATCTTCAAAGATTCATACCTACATTTTGTAGAAAAATGTGAATGGATGATCATGTTGAGAAGATGCAGCATGGCAGAGGGAATGAACAACCACTGAAAAGACTTCTGAGTGCCTTGTGTCACCCTTGCTATTTGTACACTAGGGATTAGCCAGTGCGTTGTCGCTGTTCACATGAAGAGCAGTCATTGCTTCCAGTTCCTCTCCTCTCCTCTCCTCTCCTCTCCTCTCCTCTCCTCTCCTCTCCTCTCCTCTCCTCTCCTCTCCTCTCCTCTCCTCTCCTCTCCTCTCCTCTCCTCTCCTCTCCTCTCCTCTCCTCTCCTCTCCTCTCCTCTCCTCTCCTCTCCTCTCCTCTCCTCTCCTCTCCTCTCCTCTCCTCTCCTCTCCTCTCCCTCTCCCTCTCCCTCTCCCTCTCCCTCTCCCTCTCCCTCTCCCTCTCCCTCTCCCTCTCCCTCTCATTTTCCCCACTCTGTATTGTCTGTTATGGCTGACAGAACACAGGATTTACATCAGAGACCCCAGGAATTCCTAGGAGGTCTGAAGGGCTGCTTCTAAGGGGCGATGCTGTAGCCATGCTCATTATAGAGCCCACCAAAACTTGGCTGAAATCATAAATCATCCCTGACAGAGCTGAAGCAGGCAGCTGTAGTGTTTTGTCACGTGCAGGAGGACACAGCTGCTCTTGCTTTGCCAGCACCATTGCTGGCTGAATTGTCAACTCCATGCCTGAAGCATTAGGCATTGAGGACCCAGTCTCAAGCTGTGCCAGGGGAGGTTTAGGCTGGATGTTAGGAAGAAATTTTTCATAGAGAGAGTGTTTGGCCATTAGAATGTGCTGCCCAGGGAGACAGTGGAGTCACCATCACTGGAGGTGTTTAAGAGGAGATTTGATGGGGTGCTTGGTGCCATGGTTTAGTTGATTAGATGGTGTTGGGTGATAGGTTGGACTTGATCTCAAAGGTCTCTTCCAACCTGGTCTATTCTATTCTATTCTATTCTATTCTATTCTATTCTATTCTATTCTATTCTATTCTATTCTATTCTATTCTATCCTATCCTATCCTATCCTATCCTATTCTATTCCTTTCTGATCCTGGAAGCCAAAATACACCATCTCCAGGATCCTGAGAAGCTTCAGTGTTAAAGACTGGGGGGGAAGGGGAAAACCAATAAATCCAACTTAGAGCTTTTCTCCAAAACATCGGCATTAACCCTTCTAGAGAAGGCACCAAAGGGAGGTCAGGTCCACTCACACATCACTGTGCAGGCTCTACAGAAGAGGAAGGAAAAGCTGGCTTTCAGACATGGACAAATACCAGTCTTAGCCACCTTTTAATAGCTTTAGCTTCAGCGTGCCCATCACTCTGCTGTCTGAGCATCCTCCAGCAACCTAACACACAACCAGGAGCTGCTCTTTGTATTCCCTTCCCTATTGCTCTTCCCAAAGGGAAATGTTATTTATCAAGGCAGAGAAGCCTTTGAAAAATAACATCTTGGATGAATTAGGTTTCCCCTCTAAGCTTGATTTATTGTCCCTAGGTAAAGTAATGGGAACGAGCCCCTGTCAAGCTCTCTGATGTACTCTTAAGTATTGCCAGAGCTTACCAGGATCATGTAGACCTTAAAAGCTCATCTCCATCTGAACATTTTTTTCAGGTAGCAGTGCTGTGAAAAGACAAAAAAATACATTTTTGCCTGAAATGGCAATACCCTGAGAGAGATCAAAGGACAATTTCCCTTTCTCCCTTTGTGTTGCAGGCTCAGCCTGTGCCTTGCTCCCTGTTGATCAAATGGATCTTTTGCCCAGCAACCACACACACAGGGGAAAGAAGCAGGGGGAGAAAAAACCCCAAAGAGGCCCAAAACTGTATTGTTTGCAGAGAAACCTCTCTTCCTCGAACTCTCTGCAGCTGTTTCTCTTTTAATAACCATTTTTCAAGCAGCTTTTAAAAGTAGATTTGGATTAAAGAAAAAAAAGGAAGGAAGACATCCCAGGTCTTCATGTTTCTAATTATGCTCCCAGAGAGCCTTCAAATGACTTTCATGAATCTATACCCAGTGCAGTCAATTCTCTTGCTGCTCACACTGTTTTTATCCTGATACAAATCTCTCTGCTGTAATGGGGCTATTTCTGTTTTTAACAGCCTTACATAAGAGGAGAGCGAGATCCAGTGGGTGGTCTCCAGCTCCTGCCTTTCCCTTGGTTCCAAACAGCTCCTGATGGAAGAAAACCAAATCAGTTAAAATGAGGCCAAAAAGTCACAGGCAAGACACTGGCACAGGTTGCCCAGGAAGGTGGTGGAAGCCTCATGCCTGGAGGTTTTTACGGGCAGGGTGGATGTGGCTGTCAGCAACCTGCTGGAGTGTGAGGTGTCCCTGCCCACGGCAGGGGGGTTGGAACTGGGTGATCCTGGAGGTCCCTTCCAACCCTGACAATTCTGTGATTCTATGTGTCAGGTTAAAAAAAAACAAAAGAGGTAGTAGAAGCCCATCCATTAGAAGCCCATCCACTGCTGCTCCTGTCCCCAAGGTGGGACTGAGCTTACAGAAGCCAAATGGCTCCAGATGCAGGTCCCAGAGTCAGTGGCCTCTCGTCAACAGCCCAAAGAGGAAAATGGGAACACACCAGCCAGGCAAGGCTGGGACTCAGTACTCCTGGGTGACCCCAAGGAGCTAGCTGCATTGTCTGGGACTGAGAAAGGCAACTAGGCTGGGGAGAGGCCTTGAGCACAAGCCCTATGAGGAGAGGCTGAGGGGTGTTTAGCCTGGAGAAGAGGAGGCTCAGGGGAGACCTTCTTGCTCTCTACAAGTACCTGAAGGGAGGTTGTAGCAAGGTGGGGGTTGGTCTCTTCACAGTATCACAGTATCACTTAGGTTGGAAAGGACCTCGAGGATCATCGAGTCCAACCTATCAACACAGACCCCATGACTAGACCATGGCACCAAGTGCCACGTCCAATCTCCCCTTGAACGCCTCCAGGGTCGATGACTCCACCACCTCCCTGGGCAACCCGTTCCAATGACGAATGACTCGCTCGGTGAAGAACCTCCTCCTCACCTCGAGTCTAAACCTCCCCTGGTGCAGCTTGAGACTGTGTCCTCTTGTTCTGGTGCTGGCTGCCTGGGAGAAGAGGCCAACCCCTTCCTGGCTACAACCACCCTTCAGGTAGTTGTAGAGGGCAATGAGGTCTCCCCTGAGCCTCCTCTTCTCCAGGCTAAGCAACCCCAGCTCCCTCAGCCTCTCCTCACAGGGCTTGTGTTCAAGGCCTCTCCCCAGCCTTGTTGCCCTTCTCAGGACATGCTCTTCTCCCAGCAACCAGCACCAGAACAATTGCAATGGATCTCTCCCAATGAGCTCATGGTGAGATGTGTCTTCTGATAGCTGCTCGAGAGAGGACAGGGGTAAGGAAGTAGTCACTGAAAAAGAACTGGGGTTACTCCATTTCTTGCTCTTCCCAGTTGCCTGCTTCCATGTCATGGAACAGAGGGAAGGGCAGAGCTGTGTTGCCACCCATGCCCCTGCCTATGCTCTTCCAGGCAGGATCCCACCCGGGCTCTGGGAGCGAGAGCAAGCTGGGCTGCTGCCCAAGTTCTCCTCTGGATGCCTCAGGAGTGAGTCCTGCACACAGCTCCTCCTTGAGAGGATGAATAAACTTCAAAAAGCCATTTACAAGGGTTTGTGTTTGTTAATTTTATGGCTGCTGCAGCATTTGAAGTAGTCTGAGGCGGAAAATCCTGTTGGCAGGGGCTGCCGTTGCACTTGCACCTCAGCACACAGACATGCTCAGGGCTTGTTGCGTGGTCTTGGCCAGGCTGTGAACAAGGATCACACTGTGCTCCAGGACTGCTCTTCCTGACAGTGCAATTCCCAATTACTCTGCCTGCTTCTAGGGAAAAGCTCTCTGTAAGCCTGCTCTACGGTGGGAGAGCCAGAGGAGGAAAATGTTAACTCTTCCATGGACTTGGAGCTCAGTAAGAGATTTGTCTTCACTTGGGTATGTTCCCTTGTTCTCCAGCTGTCTCATGGAAAGTGTCACCAGGACAGCTGCACCTGACCTGTGCTGTACACCTGACCAGGAGCTGGCATGGGCTGGTACTTCCCAACTCTCACACCACTACCTTGCATTCAAATATGTTGCTGTGACATTCGGCCAGGTCCAGTTCAGCTGCTGAAGGAGCTCCAAAACCACACTGCAAAGGGATACACTGCTGGCTGATGACACAACTACAATCACTGCCATCCCACAGGTACCAGGATGCTTCCCAGGAGAGCTGGGGCAGAGTGAGATGGTAGAGAAGGAGATAATGCAAGTGGCAGCTCAGGAGCCCCAGCTGCAGAGGAGACAGGCAGCAGAGGTTGCTCAAATGGGTGTAGTAGAGGGCAAGGATGAGGGGACACAGAATAGGAGAGAAGGTAGGAAAGCTGGAGATGGATTGTGGGTGAGGGTCAGAGTGTCATAGAATCACAGACTGGTTTAAGTGGGAAGAGACCCTCACAGATCTTTCAGTCCAGCCCCCTGCATTCAGCAGGGACATTTGCACCTAGAGCAGGTTGCTCACAGCCCCAGACAACCTGACCTGCAATGGGTCCAGGGTAGGGGAATCTCTCACATCTCTGGGCAGCCTGGAACAGGCTCTCAGCATTCTCAGTGTCAAACATTTCTTCCATCTCTCCAGTCTGAATCTTTCTCTTTGAGTTCAGACCTTGTCCTGTCACAACAGGCCCTGCTCAAAATTCTGTCCCTAGCTTTCTGATCGACCCCTTTAAGCACTGAAAGGCCACCAGAAGATCCCCTGGAGCCTTCTCTTCTCCAGGCTGAGCAACATCAGGCATGTGAAGCACCAGGGCACCACTGGTTTTGCTGGGAGGTGAATAAAGCTGGTGCCATCTCTCAGCAGGTAGCTGATGGGCTCCTGGGTGAGTTGAGGACATAGCCAGGCTGGCGTGCTCTTGGTCTGGTTTTCAGTGTACCTACAGAAACATCCCTGACCTAGGGGGAGATATGCTCTGCTCTTCTGCACTGACTGCCCTGGTGTCTGCTCACTTCAAAGAAACCACAGGGCAGCTTAACACTGCTGTGGAGGTGGCATGCCCACGTTAAATCCCGAGGGCAGAGCATTCACCCAGGTGCTGAGGAGCCCTGGATAGGCTCTGCAGTCACATCTCTGCTTTGTGCTGCTGTGAGAACCCTTGTGCCTTCCCAGCTGTGGCTGTGGAGGGAGGTGAGCTCAACGGCTTTGACTTTGGCCAGAGGGACATTTTCATCAGGGTCTGATTGCTCAGGTGTTGCTTTTAACAGACAAAACCTAAGCACATGGTGCCCCTGCCTTGCTGTGGCATGCTCTGTGTGCAAAGTGCCCAGAGCAGAGAGAGGGAGGGAGGGAAAGCAGGGTTAAAATTGGTGAGACAGCTGTTGCTGTGCAGACCTCACAGCAAATGATCCTGCAGCCCTGGGAGGTGGTGATGCCACTTGCTCATCCTCACAAGCGTGAGCAAGCTGTGAGACCAGGATGAGGTAAGCATCAGAGGCATGTGGCAGCGGTGCCAAGGGACAAGTGACAAGGATTGCAGTCTCCAGATGGTTGGTTTGTGCCACCCACGGCCCCCAGGGCTCCAAAGCTACCAGGGGAAGAGCCGAGTTGCCCAGAGGTTCATTTCTATGTTCTACAGCAGCAAAAGCCTCCCCAGCTCTTGACAAACAATGCCCTCAGGCCAAATCAACTAATTTTATATCATTTTTATGTTTGTTGGGTTTTTAAGCCCCCTGGCCTGAGATTTTCTATTACAGAATGCAGACTTAACCAGGTTGGAAAAGACCTTTGAGATCGTCAAGTCCAACCTATCACCCAGCACCATCTGATCAACTAACCCATGGCACTAAGTGCCTCATCCAGTCTCTTTTTAAACACTTCCAGTGATAGTGACTCCACCACCTCCCTGGGCACCCCATTCCAATGGCCAATCTCTCTTTCTGTGAAGAACTTCCTACCATCCAGCCTGAACCTCCCCTGGTGCAGCTTGAGACTGTGTCCCCTTGTTCTGGTGCTGGTTGCCTGGGAGAAGAGACTGACTCCTTTCAGGTAGTTGTAGATGGCAATCAGATCTCCCCTGAGCCTCCTCAGTGAAACACAAGGAGAAAAAGAATCCCAAACAGAGTGTTTCAAATAATGTTTCAAGATTTTCACCCACCTTAAGGTAGGAAAGCAGCACGTCACCAACAGACATGTACATGGGTGGAGCCTGAAGACCTCCAGCTGCACAGGAGCATCACCCCCAACATGAGCCAAGCTGAGAGTGTGGCTGTTGGGGCAGAGGTGGGTTTGTCAGACCCAAGGGCCTCTGATCCAAGTCCTTGGGTTTCCTGGGTACCTTCTTGTGCTTGTGTGAGCCGTCACAGAATCACAGAGCCCCAGCACAGTGAGGTTGGAAGAGACCTCTGGAGATCATTCGTTCCAAGCCTCCTGCCAAAGCAGGGCACCCACAGCAGTTTGCCCAGGATCACAGTGGCCAGGTGAGGTTGGAATCTCTCCAGAGAAGGAGACTCCACAACCTCTCTGGGCAGCCTGCTCCAGGGCTCCAGAACCCTCACACCAAACAAGTTTCTCCTCCTGTTCAGGTGGAACCTCCTGGGTTCCAGTTTGTGACTGTTGCCTCTTGTCCTGTCACTGTCACCACTGACAAGAGTCTGGCCCCATCTTCTTGCCCCCCACTCTAGCTCTTGCTGAACATTGATCAGATCCCCTCTCAGGCTGCTCTTCTGCAGGCTAAACAGACCCAGACTTTTGTCCTCACAGAGATGCTATGGTCAGGGCAGGGCAGGGATCCAAATCTCTACGTCAGCAATTCATAAGCACATAGCTGGTGCTCAGGTCATCCTTAAGCCCCTGCTGTGCCACCAAGCATGGTAGAGAGGTTGTGAAGTCTCCCTCTCTGGAGAGATTCCCAACCCAGATGGCCATTGTGACCCTGGTCAAGCTGCTGTGGGTGCCCTGCTTTAGCAGCAGTGTTTGGGTGATCTCCAGGGGTCCCTTCTGCCCCCCACCATGCTTGGATGCTGGGATTTGGGCGAGTTCCAGAATTCCTTCCAGTGAAGCATGGCAGGCCACTGAAATCCACTGGTATCACTGCTGCTCTCTGACAAGGAAGTTATTGTATGCCTGGAAAGACCTAAACTGTGAAACAGAAAATGTCATTTCCACAGGGCTCCTGGCTGGGCACAGCTCTTAACCTCTGCATACAGAGGCGAGCGTAGCGTGACAGGCAAGCAAGGCTCACCTGGTGTGAATCCTTGCACGTAAGGACTGCTAAAGAAAAGCCAGTGCTGACTCATGGAACAGCCACCCAGAATCAGAACAAACACTTGCAGATGCTCTTTGAGGCAACCCATTGTCTCCACTCTGGCTTGAGCAAACAGCCAATCCTTGGCACACTGCTGAGCCAGAGAACTTGCAATCAAATGGTACAGCCGAACCCAAGCAGTTCATTGGCGTTTGTTGTCAGGATCTCTGCAATTCTCTTTTGTTGTTGTTGTTGTTATTTATTACAGGCACCCTTGCTGCCCAGCTGGGTGCCAGTTGGCAAGCAGGCAAGGTCTGTCACCTTGCTGGGAGGAGGTTTGGGGCTTGAACTCTTCCAACCTTGGTGATACTGATACTGATACTGAAGAGCAGCTGCCATAAAGCAGGAGCCGCCGTGGTGGCTCTCCTTCAGGATGTGTGCCACGTGGTGCCATGGATGGAGGGATCCCCAGTAGGGGGGAAACTTCCTTCTTAACCACAAGGCATCAGCTTGGCTTGGCACTGCCAGGCTGTTTGCCTGCACACCCAGTTTGAGGTGCCCGAGCACCTTGCCCCGCGTGTCCGCCCTGGGCTTCGGCCTCTGCCGCGCTCGCTGGGCTCGCTGGCAGTGCCTGGCTGCCCAGCCCCCACGCTATTAACAGGATTGAGCTAATTAGCTGCAAGCAGTGCTGTTCTCCCTCAGCAATGTAAAGGGTTTACTATTTTTGTCTGACTCTGGATGTTTTCTGTTCCCAGGGGATTAAGGTCACAGGGCACATATTTATTCGGACGCTGGAATTCTGACATCTTTTTTTCCATGACTTGGTTGGGAAGGAGGAGCCTTGGCCTTTCAACTCCCTCCTCTTTCCTCTCCCTGCTGCCTGGCTGCCTGCCTCCCTCCCTCCCTCAACTCCTCTGGAAGAAGGATGTTTTTCACTTTCACTGGTGGTGCAGAGGCATTACCCAAATGTTCAAGGGAGGTGGTGCTACCCCTCTGCTCTGGTGAGAGCCCACCTGGAATACTGTGTCCAGTTCTGGAGCCCCTATTACAGGAAGGATCTGGACATGCTGGAGGGTGTCCAGAGAAGGGCCACAAGGATGATCAGAGGGCTGGAGCACCTCTTCTATGAGGACAGACTAAGAGAGTGGGAGATGTTCCGTCTGGAGAAGGCAAGGCTCCCAGGAGACCTTCTTGTGGCCTTCCAGTATCTGAAGGGGGCTACGAGAAAGCTGGGGAGGGATGTCAGGCAGTGAAAGGACTAGAGGGAATGGAAAAAGTAGAAATGTGTAGATTCAGATTGGATGTCAGGAAGAAGTTCTTCCCCATGAGGGTGGTGAGACACTGGAACAGATTGCCCAGGCAAGTGGTGGAAGTCTCATCCCCGGAGGTTTTTAAGGCCAGGCTGGATGTGGCTCTGAGCAACCTGCTGTAGTGTGAGGTGTCCCTGCCTGTGGCGGGGGGTGGGGGGGTGGAACTAGAGGATTCTTGAGGTCCCTTCCAACCCTAACAATTCTATGATTCTGCAAATGCCTCAACTCTGAACACCAGCAGTGTCCACAGGCATGCAGAGAGCTGTGTGCTCACCTCGTGAACCTACTCTTGCTTATCTGCACACAGCAGAGTTTATTCTCAGACATTGCTGAAGCTATGACTTCCATATGTTGCTTGAAAGCAAGGGTACTGCCTAGAAGGACAATTTGAGTGCCCTTCAGGAAACTTCTGCATGGGTACAACAACCTGAACCTTGTGCTGCTGCGGCATCTGGGGTGGGTCCAACACTTTGAGATGCAGCCTGAAAGCATCCCCAGCATAAAACACACTTCTGCCTAGCTGCATGGTAGCACACTCAGGGCCTTTAGCTGGGCTGCTGGGGGAAAAAAAGGAGTCACTTTGCATCACTAGGTGTAAAACCAGGGGACCCTAAGCATCTTTGTTAGAGTTGCCATTATATGGCCATTAGTATTTCAGGACTGAGTCCCTCTTGGTTCTTCACTGCAGCTGGTGAGGGGATTAACTGCTCTTGTTTAATTTGATTTCTGCTGGAAAAAATATTGCAGGCTCTGAAGCATTTTCTTCTTGGGAGTGGTATTATAACATTCATAAGGGGATACAATACTACCCAGGTGAGCACAACTCTGCTTCAGACATTCACCTCCTGCAGAACAACAGTGAGACCTGTGATGAGCCTCAGATTCTGCAGGAATCTCTTAGAGAGTCTCAAGCTGGCTCTTACAGTTATGCCTTCTGCTCTTCATTTAAAGCTGTACACATATTACTATCTGTTTTGCCAGAGGAGCATAGCTACTGACCATCATCTTCACCTCATGTGCATTAATCTGCTGGTCATGCAGGCTCTAAACAGTGGAGGACCTCGCAAGAGGAACAGAGATCCTGAGCTGGGCTGCAGTAGCTTCCTGAAGGCTTTGGAGCAAGCTGGCTGACTGGGCCATGCTCCTGCCACCTGGGTGAGGTATGCTGTGGAATCCATCTCCAGCTGAAATTTCCTGCAGGCTGATGGCTCTGGGCATTGCTGTGGCTCAGGTGAGAAGCAGCCAGGCGTACAGTGGTGGATACCTCTGTGTCCCTGGCAGAAGGAGTGAGGGCTGCCAAGTAGAGATCACTTTTAGCCATAAGTAATGGTCTATATGAACCTAGTGAAGAGCCAGGCAAAGCTCCATAGCTACAAACTGCATCAGTTGGACGCTGATGCACAGACCTGGGGACACAATGGGCTGAGAATGTTTCTAAGGGGTTTGGAACACAAGCCCTATGAGGAAAGACTGAGGGAGCTGGGGTTGCTTAGCCTGGAGGAGACTCAGGGGTGACCTTACTACTCTCTACAACTACCTGAAGGGAGGTTGTAGACAGGTGGGGACTGGTCTCTTCTCCCAGGCAGCCAGTACCAGAACAAGAGGACACAGTCTCAGGCTGCACCAGGGGAGGTTTAGGTTGGATGTTAGGAAGAAGTTCTGTACAGACAGAGTGATTGCCCATTGGAATGGGCTGCCTGGGGAGGTGGTGGAGTCACCATCATTGGAGGTGTTCAGGAGGAGACTTGCTGGCGTGCTTGGTGCCATGGTTTAGTTGATTAGGTGGGTTGGATTGGTTGATAAGTTGGACATGATGATCTTGAAGGTCTCTTCCAACCTGGTCTATTCTATTCTATTCTATTCCATTCCATTCCATTCCATTCCATTCTATTCTATTCTATTCTATTCTATTCTATTCTATTCTATTCTATTCTATTCTATTCTATTCTATTCTAAAGTGGTTTCCTTGCCCTCAGAGCCCCCAGAGTTGGATGGGAGACTGCAGTGCTTGCTGCTGTGGGCGGGGCAGGGAGGTGCTAGGGTCGCCCTGTGCAGGAAGACCTTCAGAGAAAGCCCCTGGGATGGGCCAGCAGCTGCAGCCAGCAGCAGGCAGGGTATGTCTCATCTGGCCATTCCACAGCAGCTTTCTCAGTGACTTTGGTGGCTCCAAACCAAGGATTAGCCCAGTGCTGGCGATTCACCAGCAGCGCAGTCGATGCTAACCTTCAGTCTGCCTTTCATAGCTTTGGCTGGGAATCTGGCACCTTACTGAGCTGAGTCCTGATTTTCTGTTCCTGTTAAAGCTCATCTTCAGTGGTGAAGTCATTTATAAATCATGACTCTTGTCCTCCCAGCTTCCCACACAGTACAGTACATAGGTCAGCGGTCTTGAAAGCCTCCATCCATTCTGACTCTCTATTTCATCCACACTGTAAAAACATGCCACAAAGTAAAGTCAGCTGGGTGAGGGAGACAGAGAAACACAGTCCACACTCAGCAATAACATTCCTCTACAGAACTCCACAGTGGGTTGTTGCTGTTTAATGAGTTTTCTAGATTAAGCTGAAGTCTGGGGAATTTTTATTATAAATGCCATATCCCATAAAAATATCTATGGTCCTGGGAGAACAGGCACCAGATTAATCTATTTCTTTCCTGTTAGGTGGTTAGGTAACAGACTTTCTGTAGCAATGATATTTGCACTCTGACCCCATCCAGGCAAAAAACAAAAGGCTCTGCTCCTCTGCACCTTCTCTGTCCCAGCCCCATGCCACGGTGCAAAAGGGGTGTAAAGGCAGGTGGCTGGGGAAGCCAGAGGGTGTACACTAAAGACACTCCCTGGTTTGAGCTACATCAGGACAGATGACATCTACCACAGAATCATAGAATCAATAAGGTTGGAAGAGACCTCAAAGATCATCGAGTCCAACCTGTCACCCAACACTATGACTAGACCATGGCACCAAGTGCCACGTCCAATCCCCTCTTGAACACCTCCAGGGATGGGGACTCTACCACCTCCCCAGGCAGCACATTCCAATGGCTAACAACTCTCTCTGGGAAGAACTTTCTCCTCACCTCGAGTCTAAACCTCTCCTGGTGCAGCTTGAGACTGTGTCCTCTTGTTCTGGTGCTGGCTGCTTGGGAGAAGAGACCAACCCCTTCCTGGCTACAACCTCCATTCAGGTAGCTGTAGACAGCAATGAGGTCTGCCCTGAGCCTCCTCTTCTCCAGGCTAAGCAACCCCAGCTCCCTCAGCCTATCCTCACAGGGCTGTGCTCCAGACCCCTCCCCAGCCTTGTTGCCCTTCTCTGGACACCTTCAAGAGTCTCAATGTCCTTCTTAAACTGAGGAGCCCAGAACTGGACACAGTACTCAAGGTGTGGCCTAACCAGTGCTGAGTCCAGGGGCACAATGACTTCCCTGCTCCTGCTGGCCACACTGTTCCTGATGCAGGCCAGGATGCCATTGGCTTTCTTGGCCACCTGGGCACACTGCTGGCTCATGTTCAGCCAGCTGTCAATCAGCACCCCTAGGTCCCTTTCTGCCTGGCTGCTCTCCAGCCACTCTGACCCCAGCCTGTAGCACTGCATGGGGTTGTTGTGGCCAATGTGCAGAACCTGGCACTTGGATGTGTTAAATCTCATGCCGTTGGACTCTGCCCATCTGTCCAGCCCATACCAACCCATGGGCAGAGCACGAAGGGATGGAGAAGACCAGCCCATGAGGAGCAACTTGCATTTTGCCACCCCAGGCTCTGTAGCTCTTTCCAGCTTGTGCACTGGTGAAGTACATCCCAGAACCTGGTCTCCACCTTACCACCATGTCCCACCACTCTGCTCTACCACCCAGTGCCTGAAGTTTTCTTCCTGGATTCGAGGAAAAACAGTTTTCCAGAAAAATCAGGGTGCAGGAAAAGAGCAGGATATATTACACCAGGATACCTGACAGCTTGTCTCCAGCAGGGAAGGGTTAGGAGCCCTGTGGAGAGAGCAGAACTGGCCTAACCACAGGGACACACCCCCAGGTTACATCATATTCCTTGCTTAAAAGAAATCAAATGCTGAGAAACGTTAAGTGCCTTAAATTATAAATGAGTCTCTTCCCCCTGTGTGATCTGTGTGCCAGCTGTTTGCTCATGAAACCTGGATAGCTGCAATCACCTCGGATGTGTCCGTGGTGGAGATACCCAGAGAAGAGGCTGAGCCCCATAGGTCCTCACCCACCTGTTTCTGCAGCCAGCAGCCACCAAACTGTGCCCCTGTTACCCCAGTGCAGCACCCAAAGGAGTACAACCCTTGTGGCCCTGCTAGTGGGAACCATCTGGACCCTCCTACCAGGGTGGTGGGACCCTTCTATAGCACCAGCCCCCTCCAAGCAGCTCCTGCCCTAGCTGCTCTGGTTTGGGGGTTGGAGGCATTGCTCAGTATGTTCTGCTCCCTGTAACTCTCAACAGAAAGGTCAGCCCCAGCCAAGAGCAGCCTTCTGGGCATATTCTGTCCCCCACCACCACCCTCCTCTGCTCTGGCTTTGCTGTGAGGGCAGGACTGATTTGAAATAAAACCCCTGGCAATCTCCTACAGCCACACAGATACCATTTAATAGTTTGAAGTGAGCAGAGGGTGGCTAATCCTTCTCATGATGAAAATTGCTGGCCTTCTGGGATGGGGCATTTAGAAATGTCCATTAGGAGATTGCTCAGCAGAGATCATTAATTCTCTCTGTGTGCCACCACATGGCTCCCAGGGCCCCAGGTGGCCTCCTGCTTTGTTTCTTTGGGTTTAGGGACAAAATGGTTGGTTCTACCGGGCATAAATTTCAACACAATAACAACAGCTTTTCCAAACCCACAGGTGCAGTTGCAACCATAGCAGTGTCTATTTTCTGAACACACTCATAGTATCATAGTATCATAGTATCATTCAGGGTTGGAAGGGACCACAAGGATCATCTAGTTCCAACCCCCCTGCCATGGGCAGGGACACCCCACACTACATCAGGCTGGCCAGAGCCTCATCCAGCCTGGTCAAGCTCTGCTTTCTCCTCTTGCTCTTCCCCCCCACTAACCCCACGATGTTCTGGGCTTTGGGGGTTTTTGTTACCCCTTGATATGAAAATGCAGGGTTGATACCATGCCAGCAGAGCTGGCTGCTTCTCTTTGTCCCCTAAAGCTCTCTTTGTCTGCTGTTTCAGTAGATTCAGCACTCAGCTTCCCTCTGTACTCGGTACCAGAGCTGGAAGAACTGGTGCAGTTCAGAAGCTGTTTGAGTGTTAACAGTGCCCTGGGAGATGGTTATGCAGGGGAGTGCCCAGTGGTTAGATATTTATACCTTGTTCTCTCTGATCTGTTCCATATATTTATATAACTTCCATATCACACCTTAGTTGATTAGATGGTGTGGGATGATGGGTTGGACATGATGATCTCGAAGGTCTCTTCCAACCTGGTCTGGTCTATTCTATTCTATTCTATTCCATTCCATGCTATTCTATTCCATTCTATTCTATTCTATTCTATTCTATTCTATTCTATTCTATTCTATTCTATTCTATTCTATTCTATTCTATTCTATTCTATTCTATTCCACTCCACTCCATTCCATTCCATTCCATTCCATTCCATTCCATTCCTGTACATCTCTAAAGCCTTCTCACAACAGAGACTGAGACTAAGCTTCAGCAATCAGAAACCCAACCCAGATGATCACCAGCACACAGGGACAGAAAGTGAGCTGTATTTCAGCCTATGCAGCTCTGCAGGTCCCTGCTCAGCCCAGCACCTCCATGGTTCTGTCAGTGACAGAAGGCAAGATGCAGCCTGTGAGTGATACCTTGAGGGGAACATTTCTTTGCCTCTGAACACCAATGACCTCATGAGTTTTCTTGAGTCTGAGGAGGTTCAGACTTGGGGAATTCGAGGTGAGTCAGAAGAGTGTTGCATATGTGTTAACTGCTGTGTTGAAGCAGTGTCCTGGTCTGACTACACTATTACCTAGAAAGGTTGCACCAAATGATCCTTGGGGTCCCTTCCAACCTGGCATTCTGTGGTTCTGTGATAGCTTCTGGTGAGCCTCTCCTGCTGGCTCTGTTGTGAGACTCTGGCACACAGCCCTCTCCTCACAGCCCTGGCAGAAGAGCAGAGCTTGGAGCCCTCAGCAGAATGGAAAACCCCTGTGGCACCTCCTGCATTTATGGCCATGTTGGTTCTTCTCAGTGGTGCCTAGGACAAAGAGCAAGAGGCACAAACTGGAACCTAGAAGGTTCCATCTGAACAGCAGGAGAAAATTCTTTGCTGTGAGGATGCTGGAGCCCTGGAGCAGACTGCCCAGATCAGTTGTGGAGTCTCCTTCTCTGGAGAGATTCCAAACCCAGCTGACCACTGTGATCCTGGGCAAGCTGCTGTGGGTGCCCCTGCTTTAGTAGGTGGGTTGGTCTGAATGATTTCCAGAGGTCCCATGCTGGGATTCTGGTCTAAGCCAGGCTGTGTGTATTGAGTTGTTGCCCTCTGCTAGAGGCTCTGACACAGCTTGGGCACTGTGGTCAGAAATCATCTGAGCTGCAGTATATGACATATGGGCATGCTGGGGCTGCAGCATCAGCCATTAGTGCAGCTGAACAACCTGACAGGAGACTTACAGCCTTTTGTGGCATAAATTGTGCCTGACCTGTAAAACCCAGCTGACCATTGTGATCCTGGGCAAGCTGTTGTGGGTGCCCTCGCTTCAGCAGAGGATTGGACCGGATGACCTCCAGAGATCCATTCCCAACCTCACCATGTTGGGATTTGGGGATTCTATGGCTGAATTACCACCCCACTGAATAAGTAAATGGTGCTGCAGCTTCCCAACACCACAGGCCCGACCTTTCCCAATTCCTGTTGTTCGGAACGTGGCTTCCTGCTCCAGAGGGTGAACAATGCTGGGAATGGTGCGCGTGACTTCCCGGGCACTGTCCTCCTACCTGACACTGCTTGCAGAGGGTCAAGACCAGGCGATAAACAGTTGTTTTGCCCTGCTCCAGGAAGAGGCAAGTGTCACTTGCAGGCAAAACACCCCGAGACATGCAGTCTGTGCGGTGCTTCAGGACCCCTCAAGCAGCGCTTGCGAGGCGCCGGGCTGCTCATCAGCTGCACCACGGTAACTCTGGGGGTGGTCTTCAGCACTGGAATAGCAAAGCAGATGGATCCATCCAGAGCTCAGTCCTCTTAAAGGAAGAGAATCAACATGTGAAACACACAGATGTGGAAGGCTGTACCAGAAAAATGTTGTGTTCTGCAGCAGGGCTAGAGCCAGACGTTGCAAACGCAGTTTGTTTGTTTGTTTGTTTCACTCCCACGTCAATATTTAGTTTGGCCTAAGTTTAAAAAGGAAACAATTCTCTGCTAATCTTTATTTGGTGAGTGACTGCAAGAACAAACTTTGGAGTGCGTTAGGTTAGGTTACACCTCAGTTACTGTAGGAATTCAGCGAAGTTTCCCATGGCAATGTGTGAGATCTGACACTGCAGAGCCCTCGAAGAGTTATTGCCCACCAGAAATTGACTGAGCTCAGGCTGCTGGAGGAGCACTTGTGGAATGCAGGGTGGGAAGGAACAGCAGCAGCATGGCAAAATGAAGCTTTAATGAAGGCCATGGTTAGTCAGCAGGCTCCAGGAAATGCAATAACAGGCACATCACTGCCTGTGCCTCCCAGCTCAGGCCCATACCACACTGTGGGCTGGGCACCCAGCAGGTGAAGCATGGTTCCACTAACTCCAGAGTGCTGGTCCAGAGAATGTATTGCTGGAAAATCATTTGGAAGATGAAGAAGACAATGGCTCTTTCTCCCTGTCTGGCTCTCTCATGTTAGCTAGCTCCAAGGTCTGCAGAACATCCCTGGGCAATGGTGTGCTTCAGGCCAGGAGCTGCAGCGACACAGGAAAGTCAGAGAATAACTCACAGAGTCACAGAATCACAGACTGGGTTGGCTTGAAGGGGCCTTTCAAGGTCATCTAGTCCAACCTCCCTGCAGCCAGCAGAGACATCTGCAGCTAGAGAATGTTGCTTAGAGCCCCAGACAACCTGACCTGCAAGGGTTCCATCTCCCACCTCTCTGAGCAACCTGATCCATACTCTTACCACCCTCAGTATCAAACATTTCTTCCTTGTCTCCAATCTGCATCTCCCTCTTTGAGTTTAAACCATCACCCCTTGTCCTGTCACAACAGGCCCTGCTGAAAACATTGTCTTCATCTTTACCACAGGCCCCCAGAACACTTGAGGTGGAGAGGGTGAATGCAACTGCCTTCAGTAAGTGATGAATTGCACAGTGAACAACTACAGCAATCACTAACACTGAGTGGCAAAGGGTGCTTAGTAACCTTTCTGCAGCTGCCTGGCCTGGAGAATGACTGATGTGTGCCAGGGTCACTGTGAAGGCACCACAAATACCCAAGGGTAAGAGGAGGAGAGAGAAGGGAGGAATGGGGAGGAGAGAGTATTCACTTCTCTCTGTTCAGCTGGTGGAGCTGAAGATCATAGCAACAGAGAGTCGTGGAAAGATTTGGGTTGGCAGGGACACCTCCTACCAGACCATGCTGCTCAAGGCTCCATCCAACTTGGCTTGGAACAGTGCCAGGCTTGGAGCCTCTGCAGCTTCTCTGGGCAACCTGGTCCAGTGCCTCACCACCCTCACAGGGAAGAATTTCCTCCTAATGTCTGATCTCCATCCAGCTTCTTCCAGTTTGAAGCCATCACCCTTTTTCTTGTTACACACAACCATCAGGATGAACTACCAATCATGCACTTTTCTCTTTGTTCAAGATTGTCTAGCTGGAGACTCTCTAACAAGCTGGATATTACTGATGAAGCCATCTCAGTGGCACTGACCAAGCAGCCCCTCTCTGGCAGCCCATGGAGCACAGCTGGGTATCCTGCTCTGCCTGCTGCACTAGCACGCAGATGTTTGCTCGCTGTTGAGGCACATTTCCTTCATCTTAGTCCTGCAGGAAGGTATCCTTGGGAGTGCCCCACACTGGGGCTGGCCCAACAGAGAGCACAACCCCACACCAGTGCTTTGATCAAAGTCTGAAGTCTGTGTGGCACTGAGCCACTGAGGAGAGGCTCAGGACCCACAGACAGTCCTGGTCACTGCTCAGCAAAGTGACTCCAAATCTGAGCTCACCACATCAGTGTCCCTCACTGCCTCACAGGAGGAGTTCTTGCAAGGGAACAGAAAGGGCTGGGACTGTTACCTTTGTGTGACAAGCAGAAAGCAAATAGTAAGAAATAAAGTATGCTCAGGAAGTACCTGCTGGGGGTTTATATCAATTTCTTTCTCTCTTTTTTCTAACAGCCTTATTTACTTTTTTCTTCCACAGTGTTGGCACTCATGTTTGAATCCCATATAAACCACCTGCTGCTAACTTTCTTAGCCAACAGATTTGATTGCTATTATTTTCTAAATGTGCTCAGATCATCCTGTGAATCTGGAAGATGCTGGACAAAACCAAACCCCTTGGCTCATGCCAGCGACAGAGCTGATTGCTGTGTGCAGGAGCTCTCCAAGCCAGGCAGGCTGCTGCACTTCTGCCATCCCAGGATAGCTTCACACGTTGGTGGCAGGGGTCATTGTGTGCCAAAAGGAGACTCAGAGAAGTGTCTCCTTTGTACTGTCATCATCCTGAGGTGCATATCCTGGACAGGCATTGGAGTGTTCTGTGGTGTTTTGCAGAGGGCACTGGAACCGTGGTATAAGGCCTGGCAGCTGCAGAGAAACAGGGCAGCTGGCTGCTGCTAAAGGGGTGGATTTACAGCCACTGAGCTTTATGTCCACGCATGCCCCTCCTGTTCTGTGAGATCCTTGTACCTGTGGACTTTGTAACTGCCCAGTGAGAAACATTGGCATTGCTGCTCCAGGCAGCAGCACAGGTCCAAACGTCACCGTTTGTCCTTCCACCAGCTGCTGCACCACCACCTGCAGCTGCAGGAGCGTTTCTCCACCACCAGCCTCCCAGGGTCATGCTGAGAGAGCTGCAAGAGGAGCAGTGGGGCAAGGAATGTGCCCAGCTGCAGGGAGCTGAGGGAGGAAGAGCAGCAGGAGAGGTGGTGGTGGGGGTTTTCCCCGGAGAACACAGCGATTCTTGTTGCTCTTCAAGGATGAGAAGGAAAGCCCCTGACTGTACACCCCACCTGTAACTGGGACCACCCTGACAGGCTGCCCGGAACTTGTGGCCTTCTGGAGTGGCCATAAAGCACAGGGCAAAGATAAAAGCCAGAGATTGGAGTGAGTATTGAAAGGAAATAAATATTTAAGGATTCAGCCTGAAGAGCTGCTTTCAAGCGCACTTTGAGGTTTGTGCTACTGCCAGACTTCTCTGCTGGGAGAGCTCTGCGAGTCCACACTGCACAGTGAGTGCAATTTCCAGTGCCTGGGGTGGGCGTTCATCCTGACACCAAAGGTGCTGGCATTCTGAAGGGCAAAACTAATGATAATCAGCTACATTAAAGCAAACATCTCTATCCAGTTTCCGCAGTCCTTGAGCAGCTGAAGGAATTGAATCTCCTTGAGGATACCACTCTGTGATGTCCCTCCTGATTTACTCCTACTTCTGTATGCTTAGCATAAGATAAATCATCTCCTGCTCTGCACAAGTGAATATTGTCTTTTTTGTTGTTGTTGTTGTTGTTGTTGTTGTAAATCAATCTCACTCAAAACCACGAGAACAGCAACATTAGAACAATTCCAGGCACGCTGGAAGACATAATGGTGCACCTGGACACTTTCTCAGACAACAGAGTCAGTGATTACCTTTCATTCATTTATTGCTTGGGAGTTGTTCTGTTTTACAGGTCATAGCATTGACTGTCACTGGACTTTGTGCTTGCTGGGGTAAGGGCTGTCCACTCTGGGAAATACAAAGAATCTTCCCATCTGTGACACAGAATCCCAGCACGGTGGGGGTTGGAAGTGACCTCTGGCCGAAATAATTGGAGCCTGGCTACAAAGCTTTGTTGAAATCTGCTTGTCTTTCAGCTGCAGAGTTCCATCTCAGAGCTGTCCCACTGCTCACAACTGCAGGTGCTTTGCAAGCTGGCATTCAGCAAAGGCCACCTCTGAAGTCTCTGAAGGAAGAACTAGCCTGGAGGAATGTGCCTTCCTCTTCTCCCAGGCAGCCAGCACCAGAACAAGAGGACACAGTCTCAGGCTGCACCAGGGGAGGTTCAGGCTGGAGGTCAGGAGGAAGTTTTACACAGAGAGAGTGACTGCCCATTGGAATGAGCTGCCCAGGGAGGTGGTGGAGTCACCATCACTGAAGGTGTTCAGGAGGAGACTTGACAGGGTGCTTGGTTGCATGGGTTAGTTGATTAGGTGGTGTTGGATGATAGGTTGGACGTGATGATCTTAGAGGTCTCTTCCAACCTGGTCTATTCTATTCTATTCTATTCTATTCTATTCTATTCTATTCTATTCTATTCTATTCTATTCTATTCTATTCTATTCTATTCTATTCTAACAATGTCCTGGTAGTCCAAGGAAAGGCTGGTAGTGGTACAGGCAGCTTCTCTCCTGCCTGGACAGGTAACCACAGGAGAACTGAGCAACACTTCTGGAATGGGACTGGAAAGCAAGGGCCCCACTGCTGGCAGCCTGGGCTCAGGCTCATCGGGCAGGTGGCATGTTTGGCTTGTCAGCCTTCAGAAAATGTCAGTGTCATTTAATATGGCCTTGTCTGAACAGAGCTACTGCCTGCACAGAGCCCTACAAAGCTGCTGAGCCTGCTGGGGGCAAGCCAGCGAGGAGCCCAGGAAGCTGTGGTCTTTCCTCATTGCTTCACTTACAGAGCTTGAGGACACATTGCTCAGTTGTGCCATCTTCTAGCAGCACATCTTTGCTCAGCTGTGAAGAGCCTGGACTTTCCTCAACTGCAATCTCAGTGCTACACCTGACCAGCTGCAGCTGGAGCCACACAGCAAAGTGCTTTAGATACCATCTGCACTGAAGGGGAGGCAAGAGCTTCACACACAGCAGCAAAGTCTAAACAGTTTGTAGGGCCAGTCCCTAGAAATGTTGAAGGGTATTGAGGCCCCATAACAAGCAAAAACTGCAGACCCTGTAAGGAGCAGCTGTGTGAAGGAGCCATGGATCAGCTGAGGGATGAAATTCAAAGGGTTACAAAGATATTTTTAGTTATACAGGGCTTTGATCATTGCCAGGACACAGATCCTGAAGTCTGCCTCGATGTTCTGACACTGTTAAAATGCCATGCAAGGTGTGGAGAGGTACCTCAGCCACTGCTGTCAGCTCAGCTTTGCTGCCCCCTGCACCAGTAACAGCAATGATGGTCCCAGGGTATGTTGGTTTTGCTGGGATGGAACCCCAGGCCAGCTGAGCTGAGTTGGCTGCAGGTGTATCCCAGACCACAAGCATCCTGCTGGCTATAAAGGGAGTTTGCTGGGGCTCCTTCTGTTTCTCTCCATCCCTGCAGAGGTTTGGTCCTCACCTTGTTCCTGAGGGCTGCTGTCCTGTTTGTTGTGGCTGCTGCACACCTGCTGGGCTGAGTAGAGCTTTCTGTGCTTTATACAAGGGTGAGTTTGGATGTTTCATTGCAACTGTTTCCATTTCACCCCCCAGGTCTCTGCTGGGGAGGGGGCACTGGGTGATAGGACAACTGTGGACTCAGGCTCAGGGGAGACATGGGGCCAGCTGGAATGTTTCCAAATGAAATGCAGGGATTTCTTCCCTACCTGGACTTGCTGCTTCCCCTTTGTTTCCATGCAGGGAGCCAGGATGGTTTCCCTGGTTTATTGTGCTGTTCAGAGTTAATGATGTGGCTACTCTCTGCTTGCTTGGCTGGCAATATTTATGGGTTGCAGTAATGTGCCTGCTTGCAGGATTCCCACCCTCCCCAGTGTTGCCTTCCAGCCAGGAGCAATCCTGCATGCACAGGCAGTGAGGGGGGTGTGAGGGGTGCACAGCAAGGCCCTGAAGCTGGAGTGGGCTCAAAGGGCACTGACCAACCCAAGTGTTCCCAAACAACCCAGCTGGGCAACCCTTTGTTTGCAGCCCAAGAACCCACTCTCAACCAGCCCTGAGCAGTAGGGCTCTTCTGCCCTGGCAGGGGGATTGGACTCAAGCTTCAGAAGTCCCTTTCAACCCCTACCATTCTGTGACTGTGGTGCTGGGCTCTAGACTCTCCACAGGTTCGCCATGCCTGACTGTGGGCCCCTGCACTGGGCTGCTCTTGGTGTCCTCACTAGTAGCCTGCAGCAGCACCCAGCTGCCCAGTTCTGTGCACTGCCCAGCCCGTGTGGTGCCCTCCCAGTGTCCTCATATTTGCATCATCCAAGGTATGGGAAATTTTCCCTACTGAGCTGTTTGCAGTTCAGAACTGCCTCTCCCCATACTGAACCATGTTCTGGGCTCAGGAATGCTTTTAAGGTCACAAATAATGTTAAGAGCATTCAGGTATGACTTTAGAAGTCTGGGGTTTGAATCTTGCAGGCTTCTCTCCTGAGAGTCTGAGTTTGCATGGTGTAGTGCAATGTAAAATGAAGCAATAGAAGAGAAGATGGTGAGACAGTGAGACATGGGCAGTCAGCTGGGAAGCTCATTACCTGCATCTAGTGATGGTCAGTGCTCCCCTGGACTAATTTCAGATGCCTCAGGTCCTGCATTTTCTGGACAGCTCTCCTGGACAGTTCTCACAGCAGCTACACACTGTAGATTCAAATCTTTTTTGTGCACAAAATCTCCCATAATGGACAGCAATAAATGGCTGTTGAATGACAGAATCAGCTAGGTTGGAAAGGACCTTTGAGATCATCAAGTCCAACCTACTACCCAACACCATCTAATCAACTAAACTATGGCACTAAGTGCCTCATCCAGTCTTCTTCTAAACACTTCCAGGGATGGACTCCAACAGCTCCCTGAGCAGCCCATTCCAATGGCCAATCACTCTTTCTGTAAAGAATGTCTTCCTAACATCTGTATCCAGCTCAGCAGAGTATCAAATGACTTAAATAAAGGGACATGTCCCCAGCAGAGCACTCTGAGGGCTTCAGGACCAGCTCTGACACACTTCCATTTGACGTTAGCAACCTGCAGACTGACGTAAGGCTCAGACACGTGAGCACCAGATGTGGTTTCCATCTCTGCTTCCCGTGGCTCCAGGAACAGAAACTTAGAGAGCAGTCCCCTCTGTGGCCCTTCCTTGCCCCTAAAGTGTCAACTGAAAAGCCAGTGACAGTGCTGAGCATTTCCTTCAGGCTGGTTTGCAGCCTGGAAAGTACAAAATGGCTCATTGAATCAGAGGCTGGGATAGGCTCACAAAGCCCACTACGATCCATTTCTGAGGAGAACAAAGTCCAGCCCTCAAGGTTATATAAGAGCTTTCAGGCAGCAAAACATTACATTGCATTTCAGAGGTTTAATCTGATATACTTTGGTTTTTTTTGTTGTTTTCTTTTTGCTTTTTTTTTTTTCCCCCTGCCAATATAAAAAGCTCTTCATAAAGATTGCTCTAACAAAAGCATAAGCCAATTAGTGAAGCCATGAAGACAGTGATGAAAGTCAGTCAGACATCATTATGGAGGAATTGAATAACCACTGTGTGAGTGCTTCCTCTATTTTCCTTCTGCCACAGACAGGGAGCCCTTCCCATTTGGATGGGAATTGGAGCTTTGATTGCTGGCCCCTGCCCTGTTGCAACCCTGAGGAAGCTTTGGTCGCCATAGCTCTGCATGTTCCTGGGATGTGTGCAGGGAGGGAGGTGTCCCACATCAAGGAGACAGCAGACCAGTAACACAGAACCAATGACCAGCAGCATCTGCTCTAAAAGAAGGAATTCTCTGCACCACTGACCACGCATTATTTTACTCAGGACAGAGATCCATCTTCCAGCAGACATTCTAACCACAGCCTGCTCTTTTCCAAGCATGGTGCAATTAATCTTAGACACGTGGTCAAAAGGTGAGCTCCTCAAAAATCTAAAACCATAATCCAACATTTACCTGATTTTGGTCATAATTGCTGTTGAGGTTGAACAAGCTCAGGATCCTGCCTCCAGCCTTTAGTAGCCTCGCACCCAAAACTGCACCCCACCAAAACTGCTGAGAATGTCCCAGCTGCAGGTTCACCCTGGCCCTGTGGGCAGCAAGAAGCTCATCCCAGGAGTCCCTGCACTGTAGAGGCAGGAGCTCCAGACTGGGGGTGCCTGTGTGGTCATGAAGCTGGTGCAAGTCAGTCAGGCTGCAGCAGTGCTGAGCTACTGCCAACGGCTGTCCCACAGCACCAAGAGCAATGGCTGCAGGTACCAAGCAGCCTCCACAGCTCACAGGTCCCACTGTACCCTGAACCTGTCCTGTGCCCGCTGCCCAGCTCTGTGAGATCATGATTCTGCCCGAACCAGGGTGCAGATGATTACCAGAGGTCCAGCAGGCAACAGCACTGGGAGGACCTCAGTGTTCATGGCGGGTAGCAGGCTGACACCAAGGGCAGCAGAAGATGACAGGAGCAAAAATAACCAAATGTAGTGTTTGTTTGTTGTCTAAGAAATGAATGGAAATCTGTTTCCAGTGAATATTCTCAGGGCTGTGGTCCAGGGAAGTGTCCTGACCAAAGCTTTCAGGGGAGAGAGGGGTGCAGTTATTTTCTTCAGATAGAAACTAAATTTGCTTCTAGCCAAAATTTCACCAGTACCAACCCCTACAGCAGGCAAGCTCCATAGACCCTTCTTCCATATAGAATCAATAAGGTTGGAAAAGAACTCAGAGATCATCAAGTCCAAGCTGTCACCCAAGACCTCAGGACTAACTAAACCATGGCTCCAAGTGCCACGTCCAATCCCTTTTTTACCACCTCCAGGGATGGTGACTCCACCACCTCCCTGGGCAGCACATTCCAATGGCCAATTATTCTTTCTGGGAAGAATTTCTTCCTAACATATCTCCACTGAAACCCTTTGTGCTGAAATCTTCAACCCTGCCTTGCCTTTAAGCTTGCCAGCTGCAGCCCATACCCCCCACTCACACTGGGAGGGTATGAGGCCAGGTCACCTCTAAAGCCATGTCCCTCAGCACCACATCTCCAAGGGTTTGAAACCCTTCCAGGGATGGGGAGACCACCACTGCCCTGGGCAGGCTGGCACAGCCCTTGACAACCCACAGAGGGAAGAAATTGCTCCTCATGTCCAACCTAAACCTCCCCTGGGGCAACTTGAGGCCATTTCCTCTTGATCTGTTGCTTGTTCCTTGGGAGGAGCAGCTAACAACATATTGGAGCATGGGTTAGGACTGCAATTGCCTGAACATACAGCATAATTTTTCTGTGGCATCTATGCAAGGGGTGGCATTGTTTTCCAAGCTGTGTAGTGAAATTCCATGGAGAGGGGGATGCTGTGCAGTTATGTGAACCTCAAGTTGATTGGAAAAAATCAGCCTGAAGATCATTTTTTTTTCCCCTTCTAGTGGCAAAGCTGCTCAGTAAAAACTAACTTGATTCTTGAGCCCTCTTGCTCAAACTTAATATTCAAGGCAGGCCTCAAGACTGGAAATACTCAGACTGCACTGTCTGGGTTACAAGTACTGGGAAAGCAGCAGCTGTAACAGCAAATATCAGGCAACCTGAGCTGGTGGTGGGGTTTTCCCTACAGTAACGCCAACAGACACCCACAAGTCTTTCATCTCTGAGTTGGGGGAGGAAGACAAATCACCCAATCTGCACTTGTACCTCCAGCCAGACTAGGCCCAGGGGTCAAAGCTGTGAACCTCTGGAGATGGCACTGATGTGGGTACAGCTGGTAGAGGTGCAAGAGTTCTTGCTTGCCAAGTGGGATGCAAAGCAGTACTTTGATACCAATTCCTATTTCCCCATCGTTGTACTGGAACATCTCTGGTCAGTTACCCACTGCAATATCTGGAGCAAAGTTAAGCACCAGCTCTGCAGAATACTATTTAGGTTTAACACTCCTCTCACATCATTCAGACTTCAGCAGGGTTTCACCTACTACTCTTCCATCATTGCCACTGGCAAAGTTTTACATTTGGACTTAGATTTGCCTTTTTCACCCCTCACAGCTCAGGTGCAGCTCTTTTCATCTGAGTTTATTGAGTTTCAGAGCTGCACAATTTACCTTCACAAAAACAGCCCACATCCCCTCCACACCTCCTCTCCCTGCTCTCCCAAGTGCCTGGTGACATGCATCTTCCATCATTATTGTTGGCACAGCACAGAAGTTCTGCTTCAGTCAGCCCTGCCTTTTTTAATTGGGAACATTACTGTTTGGGTGTTGCCTTCAAGGGCCACAAAGATGATCAGAGGGCTGCAAGCTATGAAAACAGGCTGAGAGAGCTGGGGTCATTCAGCCTGGAGAAGACAAGGTTCCAGGGAGACTTTGGAGTAACCTTCCAGTATCTGAAGGGGGCTACAAGAGAGCTGGAGAGGGACTTTTGACAAAGGCATGGAGCGATGGGATGAGCGGTGATGGCTTCAGTCTGGGAGAAGTTGGATTGAGATGGATGAGACATGACGAAGAAATTCTACCCCAAGAGGGTGGTGAGGCACTGGAACATGTTGTCCCCAGAAGTTATGGAGGCTCCAAGCCCAGAATTGTTCAAAGCCAGGCTGGATGGGACCTTGAGCCATGTGGTCTGTTATGAGGTGTCCCTGCCCATGGCAGGGAAGGTCAGAACTTAAGGTCCTTTCCAACACAAACCGTTCTGTGATTGGATGGGATGAATGAATTCTGGCCTTGGAAAAAACAGCAACACACTGGCTGCAGTTAGGATCTGCTGCCTGAAGCACAGTAGGCTGAGTTCTGCAGCTGCTGAGAATCCCCACACACATCCATAGGTCCCAGAAATCATCACACCTCGCTTCAAATTCAGCATTTCTTGCTTTTGGAAGCAGCACAGCTTCTGCTCTAACCCGTTATGGGCTGAGCCAGCTTTCAGGAGCTCTTGCAGAAATGCTTTACAATGATGTATTTCACGCTCCTGTTTTCTCAGGTTGGGCTCCCTCCTTTCCTTGAGGAAGGGATGGGATTCACAGACAGCTCAGTCAGTGGCTGGGCACTGTTTTCCCTCCCTTCCCTGCAGCTGGGCCACTCTCATGCCATAGCGCTTCCTCTGCCAAAGAAGCTGCCAAAGCTCCTCTTCCTTGTAGCACAGCAATTGCTGCCTGGGCTCTTCAGGAGCAAGTCCTTGCGGTATGCAGCCACTTCCCATCCCAGTTTCCTGCTCCTGAGCACTGCCAGGCTTTTCACCTGGATGCCATATGGCCGGGGATCCCTGTCCAGCTGCATGTAATTTGACACAGCTTCCTCCAGCACGCCCTGACTTTGATGTAATCACTGTGGGCTGACATTTGTAAGACTTGTGTGCCAAAAACACAGCAGCAAATTTCCCCCTCCTCTTTTATCTTCTTTTTGTTTGTTTGTTTTTTGCCCCTTATGCGTGATATCCCAAGACACATCAGGATAATATAGTTGATCAGCTCATCATTGATATCTCAGATGGCTGCATCCAGGTAAAGTCATGGTGTCTATGGTGCAACTTCATGCATTAGCTGCCTTGGGAGCTGCACAGACCTTAGAGGACGCTGCCCAGAGGAGTCCAGCAGTATTCAGTGTCTCTGGGCATGAGTGTATTCTCCACTGCATCTGTCTGTCACAGATCACTACTACAACGTGGGGAACAACATGATGAAGCTGATGCTTCCCCAGGTCAGTGGTACCTGACAGTATTTATTTTTCACAGAATCACAGACTGCTCCAGGTGGGAGGGACCTTTAAAGCTCATCCAGTCCAACCTAGAGCAGGTTCCTCACACCCCCAGCCAACCTCACTTGCAATCCTTCCAGGGAAGAGGCATTTCCCACCTCTCTGGGCAAACTGGGCGAGGCTCTCACCACCCTCAGTGTCAAATATTTCTTCCTCCTCTCCAGTCTGAATCTTTCTCTTTGAGTTCAATCATCCCTTGTCCTGTCACAACAGGCCCTGCTCAAGTGTGTCCCCAGCTTTCAGTTCAGCCCCTTTAAGCACTGAAAGGCCACAAGAAGGTCTCCCTGGAACCTTCTCTTCTCCAGGCTGAACAACCCCAACTCTCTCAGCCTGTGCTCACAGCACAGGACTTTCAGCCCATCCCATCATTGCTGTGGCCTCAGCTGGCCCCTCTCCAACATGTCCATGTCTCTTTTGTGCTGAAGTCTCCAGACCTAGCCCCAGCACTGCTGGTGGGGTCTCAAATCTTTGCTTTTGGCTATTGGGAATAATTTTGCCTTTCTCTGATCAAGTGTTGGCTTTTCAGCTCCAGGCATGTGCTGCTGTCACTTGCTCTCTGCACGGGTCCCAGCTGTCTGATCCTGTGCACATTTCCAGTCACCCTGGCTTCTACTTTCAGCCCTCCCCCTTATTTATGAAACACCTTCCTGTGCTGGACACCGTGTGAAGTCCCAGCACAGCTCCTGGTTTATGAGCCTTTCAGGTGAAACTGCTTTTCTCTGGCACAGGAAACTTCCCTCAGCCCCGCAGAAGCAGGGGAGTGGTTTGCCTGACGTCTCCTCAGCTCAGGAGGGACTCATTAACTGACCCTATGCACACTTTGTCCACGATTATGTAAAATGCAATCATGTTTGTACAAACCACACCTGAAGGCCCATCTGGACATGCATTTCCTTTGCCTCAGGTTGGGCATCGTATGTGACTCAGACACTCCCAATACAGCCAAGAGCAGTAACTGAGGAGCAGTGACAATCTTCTTATTTCTCTGGCCAAGTCTTCTTGGTGAGTATGATGTCTTCATACTCAGTCTGGTGGATGCTTCAATCCTTGGTGATTGCCCTTACACCTCTACTACTGTGTGTGTCACCTGTTAGACACTCTGGACCACCAGGCTCTCTGCCATAGCACCCCCAGATCTGCCTCCACGTGATTTCATGCTCAGTTTGGTGGGTTTGTATCTAGTTTGGGTCTCCCATCTCCCTGCCCTGCTCCATGACCCTCTGTCCATACCATCTTTCAACAAGAGTTTCCCCAGCTCCAAAGCTCCCTAACACCTCCACTAGCTACAGGCTTCTGCACACCGTGTGCTCGTTCCTGACCTGCCATGCAATACAGAGACCCCCGGGAGGGGAGCCATGCACAGCGTGGCAAAGGGCCAATCCATCGCCTCTCTGGCTCCCGAAGCCAGATACTGTCAATATTCCCGCACAAAGAGATTTTGTGATCTGAGACTTCCCCGTTACACTCCCGGGCTCTCTGGGCCGTTTTACGCTGCTGCTGCCTAGGTCTGGTTGCAAAGCACAGCGCGCCCGACACCGCTCACCGCTGCCCCCCACCCTCCTTCCCCGTGACAGCCCCGCGGGCAATGCACAGGGTCCGCTCCCGGAACAGTGACCTGCGTTAGCTGAAGCCACTCTGGCAGCACCGGGAAACCGGCCGCGCTGCCCCGGGGCAGTGCTTAAGTGTCTGTGCCCCCTTGCTGAGGCTCGGGCTGACTGGTGATGCTCGTCGGCTCGTACTACCGGGGTCAGCAGTGATTCAGGAGGAAAGTCCCGGGCTGGGAAGAGACCCCTCGACCGCCCAGAGGGCCGGGCACAACCTCCCGAGGAGCTGCTCTGGGACCCCCGAGCAGGGCTCCCGCCGTCGCCGCGTTCCGGGGTAGGGAGTCCGGATCCCCTGCAGGAGGCGGCGCCCGGCCGACGAGAACTCCCTGCCCCGCCGGGGTCACCCCCCTCCCTGGTCCGGTCCGGCCGCACCCCCGCGCAGATGGGACCCACCACCCTCTCCCCGGTGGCTGCAGGGCCGTGGGGCAGCGCCGCCGTGCCCACCCCCCACCCCGGGGTGGCGTTGTCCCTTTAAGCGCGGCGCGGGGCCGTTATGACGTCGCGGGCGCAGAGCCCTAGCCCGGCCCGCCCGCCACAGCCGGGAGCGGCGGCGGCAGCAGCAGCAGTAGCAGCGAGGAGCAGAACGCAGCGCCCAGCCTAGCGCCTCAGCCTAGCCCCACCGGGAGCGCCGGACTCGCCGCCCCGTCCCGCCGCCCTGCCATGCGCCGCGGCCCGGCGCCAGCCTCCGCCGGCGGGAGCCGTCCCGGCAGCAGCGTGACGGCGGCGGCGGGCGAGCGCTGATCGCCGCGGCCCCGCCGCAGCAGCCGCAGGGCGGCCGGCCCGCCGCGGCGCGGATGTCCGCGGGGCTGCCCGCTCCTGGAGGACTCGCCGCCGCCCGCCCGCGCTGACGGGGCGGGCCAGGCGCCCCCGCTCGCCGCAGCGCCCCGCGCCCGCCCCCGGGCTCCCCGCAGCGCCGCCGCTTCCGCCCGCCAGCCGCCAGCGCCGGCGCCATGGCGGTGAAGGGGGCCGCGGCCGGCGCCGGGGTGCTCCTGGTGACGGCCAACGTCGGGTCCCTCTTTGACGACGTAAGTACCGCGGCCGCGCGTCCCGCCGTTGGGGAGTAGGGGGCACACCGCAGGGGGCTCAGGGCAGAAGCGTTGCCCGGCTCCGGTCTCGGCACCGCGTCCCGCCCGCTCCAGCCACCCCGTCCCGTCCGCTCCGGCCCCGTCCGGCCTCGGGTGCCGGCGGCAGCGCTGCCCGCTGCGGGAGCGGAGGGAACAGGGGGGCTCTGCCGCCGCTGGGAGCACACAGTGAGGCGCTGGGGGGGCAGCGGGGAGCGGGAGCGGTCTCCTGGGGGTGCCATTGTCGCGGCTGAGCCCGAGATGTGGTACCGCGGTTTGCTCTGGCCGGTGACACCCTCCCGGGCGGCTCGGTCCGTTAGCGGTCGCTCCGGAGGGGGGGCACCGGGGAGAGCTGAAGGTCTCGTTTCGGGGGGAAACGGAGCCTGCCCTGGGAAGTCCTTTCCGGGCCGCCGCTCGAGCTGCCCGGGGACGCCCTGCCCGCCGGGACACCGAACGCTGTAACTCTGGCTCGCATGAGAAAGGCAACGTGTGCTAGGAGCAGCTCTGCAGCAGCGTGGTGGCACGGCCGGGGCTGAGTGCAGGACAAAGCTCGGAGGTGTTTGCTCGAATTCAGGCAGATTCGGGCAGGTCGCTGGTAGGGCATCCGGGCGGGTGGCCCCTGCTGTGCCTTAGGTGAATGCTGGCATCGCGGCGGCGAGGGGCAGGGCGCAGCTGGATCCGATTGACGCTGGTGTGTCCCGAGCCCCAAAGGCAGTGTTCCTGTGCTGTTTGCACAGCCGCTAACATCTGGCTAAGGACTGGATCCAGGCTTGTGCTGCGAGTCGTTCCCGCTGCCCGCGCTAGGGCTGGAGCAGGGTGCGCAGATCTGTGTGCCACAGTAACTGTGCTCTGCATGCCCCCAACGATCTGCAGCCTGTCCTTTGTATTCGCGTCGGTTCGGAGGCTGTCCTAAAGCACCCGCTCTGTTTTGACACCTGTGTGGTCAGAGGATGCAATTCACCTTTCCAAGTTTTGTAAGTTTTGTAAGCATTTGTAACAAACGCTCTCCACAGCTGTCGTTACAGTTGACTCTGTCAGTTTCCATTAAACGAGCGCTGTGAAAATGTTAGTCTCACAGTAATTCTCACGATGGTGGCCCCTGGCTTGTACCATACCTGCGTGTGTGAGGGAAGCTGTGTGGTGTTCTGCAGGACTGGAGTAGATGCTTGCTGACGGTGCTGTTGCCAAACCTCAGCGTGCCAGCTACTCCTGCCCCAAGCCTGCTCTCTGACCCCAGACCGCTATCTCCTGAGGCTGACGCCACGGTTCAAAGTGCTTTCCTGCCCTCTCTTTCTGCTGAGAGGGACAGAAGTGGCTGCTCTGGAGTTTTGTCCCTGCAGGCATCCCCTGCCGTCAGACCCAAGGCTCTTCTGCTTGTTCCTAGTTAGCATGTGTGGCTCACTGAAAAGTCTTTGCTCTTTATTGTCCAGTGTGACCAAAGAAGTAACACTTGTGCCTTAGCAAGTGACTCCCTTGAAATTCAAAATATGAGTCTTGTGCAGCAACAAGCTCAGGGTTACTTAGATGTGTTCCACTGTAGGGTGGAGAATGGAAAGAGTGGTCTGAACTTCGATGATTGCACTCCTGGTTTGTTGGTGTTGGAGGTGGGACTGGCCACTGCCCGATCAGGTTTCTGTAGTGGTGCTAGTGCAGCTCAGGCACAGTGAAATGACATTACCCTGGTCTGTGGGCTCAGCTTTCAAGCTCCATGATGGAGCTGTTGGTGGCAATTCCTGCTTGTTGGGCTCTTTCTGCTCAGTTTCTCTGCTATGACCTGATCTGAGATTGATATTTATATATTTCTTTTTGGTTGTGGACTCCTCCTTTGATAGACTTCACCTAAGCTGGGCTGGAAAACCAGTTCCAGTTGCTCTAATCTATTTTCTTTCCATGTCTAATTTCAAATTTCTGTTGGTGGTGCACATGTCCATGAAGCATGACATTTTCAGTCAAGTTCTGCTGGAACTCAGGATAGAGTGTGTTTTACCAGCACCATGCAAAGGCCCTGAGGGGACAGGATGGTTGGGTCTGAGCATCCTGCACTGATGCCATCTTGCCTTTCTGATCCGCTGCAGGCCTGTATTCCCCTGGGTTGCATCCCTATGTGAAGCTCCAGGGCAGGTGCCCCCGTGTAAAGGGCTGCTGTGGGTGGTAGGTTCTGGTGATGTAAGGTCTCCTGCTGCTACAACTGCCCAGGCCCTCTGAGCTTCCACATGGTGGGGCTTTTGCTGCCTCTTTCTGTGCCAGCAAACCCAGAGTGTTGGCTCTGTGATGAACCTTCCTCTGGTTCACAGCCTGAGCGTTGCTGTGTGGCAAAAGCATGATGGGCACTTGAGATGTGATTGGTGTGAGCACTGTCTTGGGCTGGCACATGTGCAGAGCTGCTCCCTCGTTGAGAGCAGTGTTTTGTAGAGCACTAATGCAAAATCTCTTTGCAGACAGGCTTGGCTGGATGAGGAGGTCTTGCCTAGATCCCTGGTGTCCCTACCAGGCTATGCTTTTGCAGAGAGCAGGCCAGAAGCAGGCTCTGATAACATACTGGTTTGCTCCTGCCAGCCATCCCTTCCACTAATAGCCTGTTACTGTGGTGACCTGGGAGCTCATGAATAAACATGTTAGCAGTGAGGAGGGTCGGTGCTGGGCTTGTTTCGTCCCTCCAGTAGTTTTGCTGCTTCATTAAAATCGTTAATGAAGTATTAGATCCACAAATAGCCTTCCCAGTTCCATGAACACGTGCACCTCATGAATATGAATGCTTGGCTGTTTGGTACATGTATGTTTACCTAAGCATTTAATGTTTGTCTGGCTCTATAAACACTTCCTGTTGTTGATCACAGCATGCTCTTGCTGACAGCAGGAGATGGAGCTCAGCTTACCTGTGGGTCACTCCTTTCCTTCCCTATTCTGATGTCCCTACCCGTGGTGGGGGATTGAACTAGATGCTCTCAAAAGGGCTCTTCCAGCCTAAACCATTCTGTGCTGTGGGCTTCTCCCTCTCTCTCTCCCTTGCTGGTTTCCTTGCTTTCGTTCTTTCTGCTCTGCCAGCACTTCCATTTCCTTTCAGTGGCCCAGCACTACTGTAGGGGCCACAAAATGCATCTGCCTGGCACTAGGTCAGCTGTAGAGGGTGTGCCACCCCAGTGTGCCACCTTCTCCCATGTGCTGTATCCTTTTTGTTCTCTTCAGTTAGTTTTCAGTGGCTTAATGCTCTTTGTTTTCCCTTGGGACAAAAGCCTGGCAGTGAGGTGTGAACTTGGGATGAGTGAGAGCTGTTGGATGGCATTGGCTCATGCTCGCTGGGGCTGTGTATGGGTGACCAGCACTGACATCTACCAGGCACCTGATGGAAACTCCTCTGGGGACCCCTCAGGCTTAGGAACCATCTTGGCAGCCTCTCTGAGGTCTGCTTAGGAGGGCTTTGGGCAGAGTGGGGGTATTTTTGTGTCAAGAAAGAGTGGGTCAGTGGAGAAGCCCTTTGTTTTGACTGAGGGATGGCTTGGAGTGCTCCTGGCCAGCATGCAAAGTAGGCTGGGCTGCAGATCTGTGTTGGGCCTTGGTCCAGGCAGGGTCCCAAGCCTGTACTGGGTGATGCAGCCAACCTTCCCACCCCGCCTCCATCCCCCTGCCTGTCAGTGGGCTCAGGGAGGCTGGGACTGTGTAATGGAGAGACTTCCTTCATTTCATCTTTGATGCTCAGAGTAGCAAAGGAGTGTTGGTTGCTCCTGCTGGAGGGAGGAAGGTGAAGATCTTTCAGTCCAGGTTTTTGCTGTTGTCTCAGGAGTTGTGTTGCTGTTTGCTGCATTTTTAGCTGGGTGCAGTCACAAGTACTGAAAAAAACACCTTGGTGCTCATATTTGAAAACAATTCAATGTCTTAGTGTGGTACAGTTTTGGGTGACTTGAACCACCCATCTTGTTTAAACCTCTGGGCATAGATCTTTAACCTAAAGATTTCCAGTATGTCCAGCAGACTTAGTCATACAAGCTCTAGCATTTCTGCTCAGGTTGGAAGATAGTAAATTTGTTTTTGCTTCCAGTTTCCTTTGAAATTGGAGCCTGAGCCAGGTAGGTACTTCTGAAAACATTTCCCTCTGTACCACTGAATGTATGTAGGTCAATGCAGTTCTTAAATACTCAGGACTTGGGCCAGAATAGAAGCGTGAGGGTGACAAGGAAGGTAAAAGCTAAATAGAACGTGGGATGCTATTAGTTTAAAAAGAGAGGAGGATGGGAGAAAGTAGGTTAGGGGATTGCTGTGTGGTGCTAGGGTGCTGACAGTCAAGGTCTTTAAATGACTAACTTTGTTTTCTTTGACTGTACAAAACGTTTGAGCACCTCTCCTATGAGGGCAGACTGAGGGAGTTGGGGCTGTTCAGTCTGGAGAAGAGAAGGCTCCGAGGTGACCTAATTGTGACCTTCCAGTATCTGAAGGGGGCCTACAGGAAGGCTGGGGAGGGACTTGTCAGGATCTCAGGTAGTGATAGGACTAGGGGGAATGGAATGAAGCTGGAGGTGGGGAGATTCAGGCTGGATGTGAGGAGGAAGTTCTTCCCCATGAGAGTGGTGAAGCCCCGGAATGGGTTGTCCAGGGAGGTGGTTGAGGCCCCGTCCCTGGAGGTGTTTAAGCCCAGGCTGGCTGAGGCTCTGGCCAGGCTGATCTAGTGTGGGGTGTCCCTGCCCATGGCAGGGGGGTTGGAACTAGATGATCCTTGTGGTCCCTTCCAACCCTGACTGATACTATGATAAGATGAGAATGAGTTTTTGCATTCCCAAGGGGCCTTAAACCTATCCAATATCTGGATGGAATTCTCCATTCTCACAAAGTACATGGAGGGCAGGGGTTGGAAGTTCTTGTTCCAAGTCCTGGTTATAGCAGTGGTAGTGTAAATATGATTACTGCTTCAACTCTGAGTGTGAATTCAGAGTAACTTTTGCTTCTATGAAGAGTTGCAGTCTGCCAGTTGAATTTGAAGTGGAAATACTTCCCGTAACTTTTAAAAGCAGCCTGCTCTTCTGATGGGTGATGATCACAGTATAGATGTCTCTGTGTCACACCTTCATGTTCTTCATCCTGATCTTAATGTTCTCATCCTGAAACAGTGGGTGTAGTTTTGTTTAAGTAATCTCTGATTTCTCCTGATCTCTCTCACTCCTCACTTTCTATTTTCTGGTTGTTTTGGTGAAGTCTTTCTGATTTCTTTTCACTTTGTGCACTTTGTATGAGTGCCAGTGGTAGCTTCTTAAACACTTTTGCTGCCTTCTGTTTGATCTTCCTGTGGCTAAACCTCAAGCCAGTGCTTTTCTTGCCATTTCTGCGGTGCTCAGGCTAATGCAGTGTTTTAGAAGACTTTCTCATTCTACTCAATTCCAAATGTCCTTTGCAGGAGGTGAAACTTTGGGCTAGACCCGAATTTGGTGCTAGCTACAATTTCTTGGGCTTGGAAAATGCTGAGGAGGAGGAAAGTTGCTTTGTGCATTTGAGAAGTAAATATTTGTGATAGTTGAGGGATCTGTTGTATCTTGAGAACCAAAATGTTGGTAGCTTGTTACCAGCAGCATACAGCTGTTTGCCCAGATGTGCAGCAGGACAAAGCTGAGTGGCCTCCCAGTGTGATGGGGTTTGGCTTCTGAATAGCCCTCACTTTGTGTGCAGCTCTTGATCTGCTGCTGTGAGAAGGTGTTTTGATTTGAAGCCCCTTCAGTGCCTCTTATTTTCCTTTTACCTCGGTGAGTGAGGATGAGCTCAGGGACATGTGGATGGGCAGCTGGTGTGGCATGGGTGGTTTGGTGGAGCTGCACCAGCAGTGAAGTTCATGCTGGGTTTTGTTCAAGTGCTTTTTCCAACCATGCAGAGAAAGCTGTTGGTCTCATGCTTTGAAAAACCTTGTGTGATAGCTGTGAGGATTGTACCAGTTGGTAGCTCTTTCTCAGAGCTTTATTTCTTAGTGTTGCAGTCTTTGGGTAGGTGATTGTGTCAGGTAGGTACAGTGAGTGATGCACTCACAGGCTTGTGGCTTTGAGAAGGTCTTCCTTAAATCCTTCACAGTGTGCTTGAGGATCTGTATAGTAGTGCTGTCTTACACCTTCCTAGGCATCAGCTTCTTAGTAATGGGTAGCTCTTGGTGTCCCTCCTGTAGGCTGGCACACCATTATCACAGTATAACTAAGGTTGGAAGAAACCTCGAGGATCATCGAGTCCAGCCTATCACCACAGACCTCATGGCTAGACCATGGCACATAGTGCCATGTCCAGTCCCCTCTTGAACACCTCCAGGGATGGGGACTCCACCACCTCCCTGGGCAGCACATTCCAATGACGAACAACTTGCTCAGTGAAGAACTTTCTCCTCACCTCGAGTCTAAACCTCCCCTGGCCCAGCTTGAGACTGTGTCCCCTTGTTCTGGTGCTGGTTGCCTGGGAGAAGAGACCAACCCCTTCCTGGCTACAACCACCTTTCAGGTAGTTGTAGAGGGCAATGAGGTCTTGCCTAAGCCTCCTCTTTTCCAGGCTAAACAATCCCAGCTCCCTCAGCCTCTCCTCATAGGGAGAGCATGTGCTGCTGGTGTTATTCCTACCCAGTGCATCCACTCAGGAGCATCCCTGCGCCCAGCTTTGTGCTGTGGGTCCAGGGCACGTCCCCATGGACTGTGTGGTGGCTGTGCAGGTCCTGCTCTCAGCCCCCTGAGCTGTGATAAGCAATGACAGCCAACAGTGAGTGGCAGAGCAAATTCCCCTTTCAAGTACAGATGAGGGTTGAGATCCAGAGCAGTTGTGCAGTAAAGCAGGGGCACGTCATTGTGCATCCACCAGCGGGTAAAATCCAACAGGTCTTGTCTGATTTGCTGGAGAGGATGGAGCAGGAGTAGCACAAGCACCACAGAGGGTGAGATTTTCTTCTGAGATGAAATTGCATGCTTTAAACCCCGCTCCTCAAAACAGCTTTTCCGTCCAGCAGGTATTTTGACAGTTTTAGTCGGAGGCTTGTGCAGTGTTTAAGCAGGAAGCTCAGAAGATTGCCTTGCAGACCATCATTCCTCTCCTTTTTGATGAAGTGTTATCATTAACAGCAAGAGCACATGTTTACATGAGGAAGTAATAGTGGCAAAGTGCATGATGTAATTACAGTTTGCTGTTAATGTGGCTTCTAGCAGCTGGAGCGGAGTTAGCGTTCAGTAACCTGCTGGCTTTCCACAAATTGCCAGTGTATCGGCGTGGTGGGTTAGGGGGATTGAATTCCCCAAATATTTGCCTATGAAATGATGTAATGGGAGCAGGCTGATGCAGGAAGAGAGTCTTTATGCATGAATCTGGTGTTCATTTGCTCGGGTGAGCACTCGCGTGAAGGTAAATGTTAAAGGCCTTGTTGCTGTTTCCAAGGTTCTTGCCATAAATTCTCTGAGCACAGCTTTTTGGCTTCAGTGGGAGTTGCTTGTAGAGCATCAGTCAAGTCAGACAGTCACAGAATCACAGAATGGTAAGGGTGGAAGGGACCTTGAAAGATCATCCAGTCCAAACCTCCTGCCAGAGCAGGATCACCTAGAGCAGGTCACACAGCAACGCATCCAGGCAGCTTTTGAATGTCTCCAGAGAAGGAGACTCCACAACCTCTCTGGACAGCCTGTTCCAGTGCTGTGTCACCCTCACAGTGAAAAGGTTTTTCCTCATGTTCACATGAAGCCTACTGTCCTCCATTTTGCACCCACCGCCTCATCCTATCAATAGATACCACTGAGCAGAGCCTGGCTCTGTCTTCCTGACCCTCACCCTTCACATGTTTATAAACAGGAATAAGGTCACCCCTCAGGGCTCCTCTTCTCCAACCTAAAGAGCCCCAGCTCCCTCAGTCTTTCCTCAGCAGGGACATGTTCCGCTCCCTTCAGCAGCTTTGTGGCTCTGTGGTGGATGCTCTCAAGCAATTCCACGAGGCCCTTCTTGAACTGAGGGGCCCAGAACTGGACACAATCTCCTAGGTGTGGCCTTATCAGGGCAGAGTAGAGGGGGAGAACCTCAGATTTCGTAAACTCTGTAAAAGGCTGAGCTGTTTGCTTTTTATTTTCCCTTTTCTGTAACTCATTTCGTCATGCTGTAGAGCTGCCACCTCGCAAACCTATTTCCTCTTTTGATCTCACGCACTGTTGTTTTTTCCCCTTGTGCTGCGTGCTCTTGGCTCCTCCTGAACGCTCTCCCCTCGTTCCTAATGGATTATTTAAAGCAAGCATGCTGCTCAGAAAAGTGGCCTTTTCATTTGCAGCTCTGCATGTGCCTCCAAGCTATGGAGAAGGGGGGTTTGGTTACCCTGAGCACCTCCTTCCCTGCCCCCTGAAGCGGCAGCTGCTCAGCTGCTGCAGGGACTGACTGCATGTGAGAGGGCTCTGATTTATTAGTGCATATCCTTGGAGTGTGCTGAATGATGAGCCTGTTAAAGGCAGAGCCAGGACAATGTGCTTCCAGTGAAGCAACAGCCTTGGTGTTACAGAGCTGCTCCATGTGGTGCGTTAACTTAGGCTTCAGAACGTCCTTGGGCTGCCTTTAATGCAATGAACATCTTGCTCTGTGTTGATGAGGTGATTCACAGAATCACCAAGGTTGGAAGAGACCTCAAAGATCAGCAAGTCCAACCTGCCCACAGGCCTCATGACTAAACCATGGCACCAAGTTAAACTCAAAGCTGCTTCTCCTCCTGGAGATCGGCCCCCATTCCTTGGCATCCTTGTGATTGAGCTACTTTGGAAGGCAGGCTGGCTTTTAGTCTGCTCTGGGAGTTGTTCTTCATCCCACCCAGAAGACCAGCCACTTAGGCTGTAGATTTTTCTTGTCCTCTGCCCCTAAACTCTTAGCTTGGAACAGAAGGAAAAAGGCTGACAGATCTGAACTGCTATCTAGTGAGGTCTGGACAGGCTGGAGAATGGGGTGAAGGTGAACCTCATCAAGTTCAGTAAGGACAAGTGCAGAGTCCTGCATCTGGAGAGGAAGAACACCAGACACCAGTACAGACTAGGGCTTGTCCTGCTGGAAAGCAGCTCCATGGAGAAAGAGCTTGGAGTCCTAGTGGACAGCAAGTGATCCACAGGACAGCAATGTGCCCTTGTGGCCAAGAGGTCCAGTGCTGTCCTGGCATTGTGTCCAGCAGGTCTAAGGAGGTTCTCTCCCTCTGTTCTGCCCTGGTAAGACCACACCTGCAATACCATATCCATTTTAGGCTCCCCAATGCAAGAGAGACAGGGAGCTGCTGCAGAGAGGCCAACAGAGGCTAAGAGGATGTTTGGGGGAGTTGAACACCTCTCCTATGAAGAAAGACTTTCTAAACCTGCCTGGATGCATTCCTGTGTGGCCTGCCCTAGGTGATCCTGCCTTGACAAGGGGGTTGGACTGGGTGATCTCTGGAGGTCCCTTCCAACCCCTCACATTCTGTGATCTTTGTTAACCGAGCCTAATACTTCCTTTGACACTTTCTAGCTATCTTTTTTCATTCACATGGAGTAGGAAGTGGCCACAGAAAAAACAGACTCTCTGCTATTGGCGACTGCTTGACCGGCCTGGGGTCATTCAGCATCCTTTTTGCATCTTTATTGCTGAAGGGGCAAGGAGTCTTCCTCAATGAGAGCTCAGGGAAATGTGTTATTGCCTGGTGTGGAAAGGTCAGCTTAAACACAGTACTCATCAGACTGGGGAAGAGTGACTCTTGAAAGCTAAGGCTTTTTACTGCCTTTTCTCCAATGGCATCTGGAGGTTATTCAGCACTTTCAGGACCGTTTTCATTACTTGTGTCTACTTTTCAAATGTTAATGTGCTGCTTGATCACTTGAATTTTTAATATGTTATTAGGAGACATCTCTCAGCATCTCTTGATAGCAAACAAAAGTGATCGTTGCTTTTATGTGCTATTTTGAAGTCAGGTGCAAATTGTTTTCATTAATGCCTCCGAGTTGTTAAGCACTTGCCTCCATGAGTCAGTCAGTGGAAGCAGACAATACCTGTGAAAGGAGAAAACTAAAGACCTTTGACAGCACTAAAAGTGTTTGTTGGGGTTTTTTTTCCCCTCATGGTATAGGTCATGCTGATCCAAACAGCTCTGGAGCGTTGTGACTGTTGCTGATACCTACAGGCTCAGTTTAAGACCTGTGTGCTCTGGGAGCTGGAGCTTTCGTTTCAGGTTGTGGTTTGTGCTTGGAAGGGTTTTTCTCTTTGGGTTTTGGTTTGTCCTGGCTAAAGCATCTTCAGGTCTTTACTGCCCCTTTTCCCAAGTCACTGAACAGCCTGCCTGCATTCCTTGCCAAACAGATGCTTTTAAAGGCTCTGCTCTCCCTGCCTTTGCCATCATCACTGGAGGTGTTCAGGAAGAGACTGGATGGGGTGCTTGGTGCCATGGTTTTGTTGATTAGATAGTATTGCATGATAGGTTGGACTCGATGATCTCAAAGGTCTCTTCCAGCCTGGTTAATTCTATTCTATCTCCACTTTCCTTGGTGTCATTGCACTTAGCAGTCAAACATTTAGGTGAGGAGAGGTTTTCATGTGACTTGCAATTGTAGCAGGGATGGGGAAAAAATGTAAAGCTAAAAGAAGTGATTGAGAAGGGAGCAGGATGGTGGTGGTGGGGTAGTGGGGGGTGCAGTGGTGCTGAGAAGAGGCATCTGTGTGAAGAGGAGGGAGCACTGCATGGCAGCATGGGGGTCATCTGGTGTTTCCCTTCCCTGCAGTATCAAGCTGGGTGCTAGGCTCTGAGGCACAGGAGACCTCAGTCACGCTGCCGGAGCCTAGTTGTAAAGCAGTTAAAAAAAGAATCTGGAGGTGCCTACTGTTTTGAAAGCCTGTCTGCTGCCTGCTGCTCAGCAGCAGCTCCAGGAGTCTTGGCAGCATGGCATTTAGTCACTGGGAGGAACCCACGTATGCTCAGTCTTCAGAGAGGCAGAGCTAAGGCACGTTAATCGGTAAAGGTTTGCCGATGCACGAGCAGAAGCCCTGCACTCCTCAGGGGTGTAGGAGTGAAGTGCACTGAAAGACACCGAAATGGGGCTGTTTGGGTGTTTTTCTTTGCAACACAAAATACCTGGTGTTAAATTAAGCACAGCTTTGGAACTGACAGAGCGTTGGGTTGCAGCGCTCATGGCTGCAGATCGCTGTACGGTGGAAGCTGGGGTTCGGTTTGTGTTCAGGCAAGCAGAACCAGACCCTCCAGAAGACTTAGGCTGCCACTGAAGGCATTTGTGTGCTTGTGATGGTCTGCAGATGGGGTGCTCTGGCTCTGTCTTACATCCAAGTGCCAGGTTTTGCACATTGGCCACAACAACCCCATGCAGTGCTACAGGCTGGGGTCAGAGTGGCTGGAGAGCAGCCAGGCAGAAAGAGACCTGGGGGTGTTGGTTGATGGTAGGCTGAACATGAGCCTGTAGTGTGCCCAGGCAGCCAGGAGGGCCAATGGCATCCTGGCCTGCATCAGGAACAGTGTGGCCAGCAGGAGCAGGGAGGTCATTGTGCCCCTGTACACTGCACTGCTTAGGCCACACCTCGAGTCCTGTGTCCAGTTCTGAGTCCCTCAGTTTAGGAAGGAGGTTGACTTGCTGGTAGGTGTCCAGAGAAGGGCAACAAAGCTGGTGAGGGGCTTGGAACACAAGCCCTATGAGGAGAGGCTGAGGGAGCTGGGATTGCTTAGCCTGGAGAAGAGGAGGCTCAGTGGAGACCTTCTTGCTCTCTACAACTGCCTGAAGGGAGGCTGTAGCCAGGTGGGGGTTGGTCTCTTCTCCCAGGTGACCAGCACCAGAACAAGAGGACACAGTCTCAAGCTGTGCCAGGGGAGGTTTAGGCTGGATGGTAGGAAGAAGTTCTACACAGAGAGAGTGATTGGCCATTGGAATGGGCTGCCCAGGGAGGTGGTGGAGTCACCATCATTGAAGGTGTTCAGGGGGAGACTTGATGGGGTGCTTGGCTGCATGGTTTAGTTGATTAGTTGGTTGGTTTAGTTGATTTAGTTGGATGATAGGTTGGACATGATGATCTTGAAGGTCTCTTCCAACCTGGTTTATTCTATTCTATCTCTGAATACTGGAGGGTTTTAGAAGGATGCTGTGAAGGTTATGAAGTTCAAGGTGAACAGCCTTCATGAGTAGCTCCTCAGCTGGAACAGATTGCGTGGTGTTCCATTCTTAAAAGGCTGTGTGCTCAAGCTGAGTGAAAGCTGTCAGAGTAACCAGCCACAGTGGGTCACGGGTGAGCCCTAGGGTGATGGCTCATTCTTTCCCTTCTGATTTGGGGAATGAATTATGTACTGGCTTAAGCACAGCTTGCATGGGCATGCACTGCATTTTGTTGCTGGAGAACTTCCTGGCTAAACAAAAGCTTGATTAATACAAGCCATGTGAGCCTCCTGCCCAGCAAGAGGTTTCTTGGCTTATGCAAGCCCAAATGAACAACGGAGGTAGCTCTTTAGATAGCTTCAGAAAGAAAAGACTGTCTTTACATAGAGGAGTATGTAACAGCAGGGAGAGATGCTCTGTCTCAGTGTGTCTTCACCAGCAGGTTGCAGAGGAGCAGCCCATCACCGGCATTGGGTGCCGTGGGAACACTCCGTGTCCCAAACACCTTTGTGCTGTGCCTGGGGTGGAGCTGCCCCTACATGTTCTCCCTTGGTTTTCCAGTTTCCACTGCATTCTTGGAAAGAGCTCTGTTTTTATTGCCCTTGAGTGTATCAGCAAGTCACTGCACATGAATGGGTGGCTCTTGGGAGCACCTCCACGCCGTGCCCACGGCTCTCCTGGCACTGCCGTCGATGAGCGGTGAGCAGCAGGCAGGCTTTGAGCGGGCCGGAGTTCTCTGCTCTTTTCAGTGATCCTGGGGGAGCTTGGTTTGAAGGGTTTTGTGTTTTGTTCTGGTGTGGCACACTTTCTAATTTTAGAGGCTTTCCCAGTCCCAGTGGGAAAAACAAAGCCAGTCTTGCCGTAGGAACATCTTGGAGATGTAGGCTGAACTCTTGGCAGTGTTTATTTGTGTCAACCAAATATGAAGAGAAATTGATCAAATAAAAAAAATCACTTGAGGGAATTCTCTTCTCCTGAAGCACCACCAGCCAGTGTTAGCTGTATTTTAATCACCTCAGGATTCTTGTTTTAGGGCCACAATGACTGCTTTTCTTGGGTGAACTGGGCAGTGAAGGCCTTCATGTGTGATGTTGGGCAGACTTCTGTTGCTGTTTGCTACAATGATGGATAACCATGTACAGGGAAGGTTCCTTTTGACAGGAGCATTGCCTCTTTGTGACCCAGATCTCCCCATTCAAAATGGTTTTCAAAAGCAGCTGCTCAAAGTGAAAGTGTTGGTCTGGAATTCCTGTCACACTTATTTGGGGGGGGGGGGGGGGGAAATGCAAGAACTATGTATACATTTAAATCTCTTTATTTTTAACTTCAGATGTTGCCAGGCACATAAAGAAGTCAAGAACTGGGTGGAACAGTATGATAGGGCCAGCCCACTCACTTTAGAGAACTGGATGTGACCCAAAAATCCTCTGCTAGAGCAAGTTTGTTTTCCTGAACTGGTGGTGTTGTTTTTCTGGGCTGGAAGGACAGACCTTATCCAGGCTTGGCTCATTGCAAGACCACGAAGCCAACTCTCATTTGTCTTGTGGGACAGCAGTTTTCAGCACAAAGGAAGCAAAGCCCTTTCCCTTCAGCTACCCTTACCAAATATTAAAGTATTTGTGATTGATGACCACCTTTTACTCAGCTCGACAAACAAAGATGTTTAATGTCCTTCAGGAAGAAATGGGACAGGAGGTGATGCCACGTGGGCTGACTTGTTCTCATAGGCTATCAGGGCTGTCACAGCCTCAGTGAAGTGTGTGGAAAACACAGGATGCTGGGTCAGTGAAAAGGGGGCTGTGCCAGCCAGGTGAAGGGATGGTTCCTTGACTAAGTAGGTGGGATTTTGGTGCAAGGCTTGCTTGCTTCTATTGTTTAAAACAATGACCTTTTTTCCAGACAAGCTGGTTTTCCATTTGCAAGTGAATGTTTCCTTTGTTTGTATAATGAAAGTCCCTATGGAATAGGTAAGGGTTTGCTGTGTGCTCTGTTCAGAGCCAGGCAGAGAAGGTAAGGAAGGAAACTCCTTCCTGCTGTAAGGGTGGCAGCACTTACTCACCACAGGGTGCCTGGTCAGGTTTTACAGTGTCATAGTATCAGTCAGGGTTGGAAGGGACCACAAGGATCATCTAGTTCCAACCCCCCTGCCATGGGCAGGGACACCCCACACTAGATCAGGCTGGACAGAGCCTCATCCAGCTTGGTCTTAAACACCTCCAGGGATGGGGCCTCAACCACCTCCCTGGACAACCCATTCCAGGGCTTCACCACTCTCACGGTGAATAACTTCCTTCTCACATCCAGCCTGAATCTCCCCACCTCCAGCTTCATTCCATTCCCCCTAGTCCTATCACTACCTGAGATCCTGAGAAGTCCCTCCCCAGCCTTCTTGTAGCCCCCTTCAGATACTGAAGTTACTCAAAAGCCATAGTGCTGGGCAGCTGACTTGGGGTGACCTTGCTTGAGCAGAGGATTGGACCAGGTGACCTCCAGAGGTCCCACCCAAGCTCAGCCAGCCCCTGCCTCTGTGCAGCCAGACACAGCGTGGTTTGCTTGGCACGTTCTTGATGCCATTGCCTGTTGCGTTCCAGCGCTTGCAGAAGGCAGCTGCCTGCTTCTCAGTTCACCTTTGTGGCAAATCCTCATTCCTTTTTTATCTGCTCCTCTGTTATGGATGTAGGGATGTGGACCATTTCCAAATGCTTTGCACAGTGGTTTTGGTCCAGGAGCTGGAACAAGTACATCCGGAAACAAAGGCTGAGGCTGTTCTGCTGTCCTGAGAACTTGAGGAAGAACATGCATGGTGTCTGTCAGCTTAGAGTTTCCCTGAATCTTCTGTCAGCTTCCTCGTGTGCTTTATGGGTGTGCTGAAACTGAAGTCTCCCAAGGATGGCTTTCAGCTCAGACTGGATTTGTTTGCTTGCTGTTCTGCTGACATTTCAGCAGCAAGTAAATACGCTGTTCCCAGGGGCTTCAGAACCAGAGAGGTGGCAGAAACACTGGAGCCAGACAGAGGACAGCTACAAGTGTCTGAGGTGTCAGCAGGGGGTCCTGGCAGCTGAGTGACACAGTTTGCCTCAAAGGCAGACAGCAGAAAGTGATGAGACAGTAGAAAGGCTGCTTCAATTCTGTCTGCCTTTTATCTCCCGCTGCTCACATGCATCACTGGAGGCACGATTGGCCCAAAGAACCAATGGGTCCCAATTGAGAAGTGGGAAGAGATGTTGTCACAGTACCAAATGAAATGTAAAAAGGAGTATTCCTGTCCTGGTCTTTGTTTTTGCCCAATCAGCTGGTACCGCAGGGCAGGATGCAGTGTTGCCTGGATCTGCAGTGTTTCTCTGGCACTGTCAGAGTGCAAGGAGTGAAGCTCTGCCAGCACTGAAAGCTCTGTGTGGCTCTGAGGAGGGGGTGTGGGCTCTGCCTGACAGGCTCTGTGGGGGTACTGGTCCTGAGCTGCAAAGGCTCGTGACGGAGGTTGGCTGGGCTTGCTCGTGGTGCTCAGCAGGACCAGGCTTGCCCAGCGTGCTGAAGCTGCCTGGCATTGCCTCCAGCAGCAGGGCAGGTTCAGACCCTTTCCTCTGCAGAGAACAATTCCACTCCAGATCTCACATCTGACTGCTGCAGGACTTACCCGTGTTGCCTCATTCACAGCTGTGTCCCAGTGACATCTCCCTCCTTTTTTTCCTGATGTATGGAGCTGTCCTGAGCTGGGAGCAGGGTGGCCAAGGGGTGTGCATCCCCCTGGGGAGGGGACAGCAAATACCAGCCCAGGGTGTCATGGCTGTGTTGGGTTATGCTCAGCTCCTCGGGGAGTGAGCTGTCTGTGGGAGCTGGAGACGTGCAGGCAGTTTGGAGGGTGCTCTGGGTCATGGAAGAAGGCAAGGTGGTGCTGTTGGAGTCTCCTGAGGCCATGGATGTTTATAGCACTGTTCTCCGTCTGTCCATTCCTTTTCTGAGTGTGATGCTTGAATCTCAGCTGTTCTGCAGGTTCTGGAGCTTCTGACAGCCTTCTCCAGCCACCCTGGCAAGTGTCCTGGCTGCTGCAGAGGGAAGGAGGGAGAGAGGACAAAACCTTTGAGCAGTCCTTGAGAGGGGAGCTTTCTCCTGCTGTCAGGGACAATGGCTGTTGGTGGTGTGAGGGGTTTTCCAGGATAGCAGAAGGGTTAAATGCTGCAGAGAGGAGAGGTGTAATGAATGGGATGGTCAGGGTGCAGGGGCTGATCCTGTCCTGCTATGAGGGGTTCATGGAGTGCTCTGTTGCTCTCAATCTGTTCTTCTGCTTCACCTCTACCTTGTTCTTAGTTTCTCTCTGCAAACAGGCTATTCCTGAGCTGGTGCAGGAGCCCTTTATGGGATCAGCAGAGGCTGGAGAAGCCAGTGCCTCACTGCACATCCAGACCTGAAGCAGTAACCATCATAGGGTGGGATGTGCTGGAGGCAGGTGGGAAGTCTCAAAGTTCAGATGGGATTCTGGAGCTCGTGGGTGTCTCATAGGGGAAGGTGTTCCCAGAACCTTATCGTGTTTTCCTTCGTGGTGGTGAGTCTGCAAACAAACCTGTTGTCAGCCTGCAAACAAGCCTGCTTTCACAGCTGTGTGGATCCCTTGTTGGAGCAGTCTCTGTGTCACCACTGCTTGAGGTTGGCAGATGTGGTTTTGTCCTGAAAGCCTGTGCAGGGCTGTGTCCTGAAGGCAGCAGCAAGAGGGGCACCCCACTGTACTATGGCACTACAGATGCACGGAAAGCCGTGCTCTGTTCTGAATAGTTTGTGGCTTCTGGGCTCAGCTTCTGCATGGGATCCAGAAGTAGGGACAAGGATTGGAGCAGAGGAGGTGAGGAGTAAGTTCTTCACTGAGAGAGTCGTTTGCCATTGGAATGTGCTGCCCAGGGAGGTGGTGGAGTCACCATCCCTGGAGGTGTTCAAGAGGGGATTGGACGTGGCACTTGGTGCCATGGTCTAGTCATGAGGTCTGTGGTGAGAGGTTGGACTTGATGATCTTTGAGGTCTCTTCCAACCTTGGTGATTGATTCTGTGAGGGTGGGCAAAGTTCCTAATTAGAAGCACAGGCATCTCACTGGGGTGTGTCACAACTGCAGAGATATCCTGGATAAGAAACCTGTGTTTAAATAAAACCAAAAGCCCACCCCCTAAAACCAAATTGCCAAACCCCTCAAATCCCCAAACAAGTTAATGTTTCATGGCCTCACACTTGGGAAGAAATACTGTTATATTTCTTTTTCCTGCCTTCCAAATGGCAGAATATAAACCTGTGGTGCATTTGCAGCAGTGTCAGTGAGCAGCTCACTGTGCTGAAGGGTCTGCAAATGCTTTGGAGCGCTCAGCTGTGCTCTTCAGAGCTCTTGCTGAAAGTTGGAAAATGTGTGAGATAGCACTTGAGCTATGTTTGCTTGCAGTGCAGAGATACTGACATTTCCTTGCATGATATCATCCTGGAGGGAAATTCCTCCAGCCCTCTGGATTTTGCAGAAGGCTCAGTGGTATTTTAATTAGCTGGAAGTCGTGAAGATGTTAGCGGAGGAGCTCGGCAGAACTAAAGGTCTTACTTTGTCTTCACAGCGCTGCTTCCAAAGCCTCTTAGTTAAATCTGTAAGCTGAAAAGCTCCAAGGAAATGGAAATAGAATCTTAGAATAGAATAGAATAAACCAGGTTGGAAGAGACCTTCAAGATCATCGCGTCCAACCTATCATCCAACACCACCCAACCAACTAAACCATGCAACCAAGCACCCTGTCAGGTCTCTTCCTGAACACCTCCTGAACATTCTCCTGAATGGCTTAAGCTGGAAGGGATCTTAGAGATCACCTACTCCAACATCCATGCCATAGGCAGGGACAACTCTCGAGCAGATTTGGCTGCTGAAGGCCTCATCCAGCCTGGCTGTGAGCACCCCTGAGGACGGGGCATCCGCAGTCTCCCTTGGCAACCTATTCCAGAGTCTCACTGCCCTTGTAATGAAGAACTTCCATTCTAAACCTACTCTTCCTCAGCTTCAAACCATTCCCCCTTGTCCTGTCTCTAGACACCCTTAGGAAAAGTCCCTCTCCAGCCTTCCTGTAGGATCCCTTCAGGTATTGGAAGGCAGCTATAGGGTCCCCCTGGAGTCTCCCTACTCTAGGCTGAGCAACCCCAGCACCCTCAGCCTACCCTCACAACAGAGGTGTTTCAACCCTTGGATCATCTTTGTGGCCCTCCTCTGGACTCTCTCCAATAGCTGTGTCCTTTTTATGATGGGGACACCAGAGCTGGATGCAGTGTTTGAGGTGAGGTCTCACCAGGGCAGAGTTAAGGGGCAGAATCCCCTCCCTCTTCCCTCGCTGGCCACACTCGATGCAAGGAAATAGCTGATTGTTCTCACTAAATCAGTGTATAAAGAAGTGGGGAAAATGCCTGAAGATATATATTGGATTTTTTCCTTTTTTACTGGAAATTTTCAACAGTTCAGACAGCTTGTTAGACTATTCTGTGTGTTCTCCTCCATTATATGCAATTTTCCTTGCCTAAAAGGGTGTTTTTCTCTTAGTGGGGTATTCTGAGGCAAAGAATGGGATGTTTATCGTGCCAGTGCTCGTGGATCAGATGTGTTCATTGCTTCCTGTGCTGCTTGCTGGATGTTTCAGAATATTTCCCTGTGTACAACCTGATTTCTATCATTTAAAGTGTGTTCTTATGTTCTGTAAAATAACTGTGGCATTGTGCAAGTATTCTTCTCGAGCGGTAAGCAAATCATAAGGTGAAAATAGAATTCAGCCCTCCAGTACCTGAAGAGATCCTACAGGAAGGCTGAAGAAGGACTTTTCCTAAGGGTGTTTCTAGCAGTAAGACAAGGGGGAAAGGTTTTAAGCTGAGGGAGAGGAGGTTTAGACTGGATCTGGGGAGGAAGTTCTTCATTACAAGGCTGGTGAGACTCTGGCGATAGGTTGCCCAGGGGGAGGCTGTGGATGCCTCCTGCCTTGGGGTGTTCAAGGCCAGGCTGGATAAAGCCTTGAGGAGCTGAGTCTGGTTGAGAGGGATCCCTGTGCATGGCAAGGAGGGTGGAGATGTTGTTCTCTAAGGTCCCTTCTAACCTAAGCTATTCTGATTCTATGATCAAAACCAAGTTTGAAGTTGAGGCATTTATTTTAGCTGACTTCTCCACATCTCTCTAAACACCACTTGTGACTTACCATGGGAGCCAGGGATGTGCCTTTTCCAGGTAATCAAAGTAACCATGAATCCAGAGGGTATTCTTTAATTCATTTGGGGCACAGATGTTACCAGATCCCCTTAGAAAAGAGTGGCAGAAGTTGTGCTCCTCCTGAAGTGCTGGGCTGTGTGTCTGAGAGAAGGTAAAGCTGTGAGCATTGTGTTTGGAGTACTTTGAAGAGCAGTCTCCTCATAGTGAGCATGCTCTGGAGTGATTTGCCTTTCCAGAGAACTATGGCCCTTGCCTGTTCCTGGAAAGTTTGCTCACAGCCTCACTTCCTTCAAAGGTGGAAGGCAAGCTGAACGAATAGTGGTGAGAAAGGAAAGTACATCTGCTTTTCTCTTGAGGTGGTGTTCTTGGCTGAGGGCTGGGAGGCTGTAACACCTTTCCTCTGATCACCAAACAGAGTCACATACAGGCAAATTTGCCTCTGAGTAATACACCAAGCAGGAAAGTCATGAGAAAAATAGCCAGAGAGGCTTCCTGGATTATATCTTAAGATGATTGGGAGAGCTGTAAAAACACTGCTTCAGTTAAATATTACAGACCTTTCTTTTCAGTCCAGAGAACTGAAGGAACTGCAGGTTTATAGTGACCGTTCCAGTTGAGTGGTGCTGGGGCTAAGGGTGTGGACATGTGCTGCAGTGGTCTGAAAGGGATGGAATAGAATTAACCAGGTTGGAAGAGACTTTTGAGATCATAGAGTCCAACCTATCATCCAACACTACCTAATCAACTAAACCATGCAACCAAGCACCCCATCAAAGTCTCCTCCTAAACACCTCCAATGATGGTGACTCCTCCACCTCCCTGGACAGCCCATTCCAATGGCCAATCACTCTTTCTATGAAGAATTTCTTCCTCACCTCCAGCCTAAAACTCCCTTAGCACAGCTTGAGACTGTGTCCTCTTGTTCTGGTGCTGGTTGCCTGGGAGAAGAGACCAACCCCCACCTGGCTACAACCTCCCTTCAGGTAGACAGCAAGAAGATCTCCTCTGAGCCTCCTCTTCTCCAGGCTAAGCAACCCCAGCTCCCTCAGCCTCTCCTCACAGGGCTGTGTTCCAAACCCCTCCCCAGCTTTGTTGCCCTTCTCTGGACACCTTCCAGCAAGTCAACATCTTTCCTAAACTGAGGGGCCCAGAACTGGACACAGTACAGAACCACAGTATCACGCTGCTTTAGAGGTTGGAAGGGACCTCCAGAGATCAAGTCCAACCCCCCCGCCAAAGCAGGATCACTTAGGGTAGTCTGCACAGGAATGCATCCAGGTGGGTTTGAAAGTCTCCAGAGGAGATGATTCCACCACCTCTCGACAGCCTGTTCCAGTGCTCTGTCTCCCTCACTGTAAAGAAGTTTCTCCTCATATTGTGCTGAAATCTTCTGTGTTCAAGCTTGAACCTGTTGTTTCTTGCCTTATTACTGTGCACCACCCAAAAGAGCTTGGCCCCCTCCATTTGACATCCACCCCTAGATATTTATAGGCATTGATGAGATCCCCTCTCTGTCTTCTCTTCTCCAGACTGAACAGCCCCAGGGTTCTGTCTCTCTTTATGGAGCCTGAGAAGCAGAGCTGTTCCCTGCCCTTGCACCCAGACATTGTCCTCTGTCGCTCCTTGCAAAGGCCCTGCCAGCTTTGTGTGTATGTTGTGGATGCACTCTGAGGCTGGTCCCAGAGCTTCATCTTCCCTGGTGTGTCCTGACCATGTACATCAGTGAGCAAGGTGATGGCATTCAGAAAGGTGGTTTGGTCATGTCAGGTGTTTTGGGAGGACTTTATTTTCCAGGTGTTACTAGGGAGATGGTAAACCTCTTCAGTCCTTAATGCCCTCAGCCGAGTTTGAAACAGTAGCCTGGACTTCATGGCAGTGTTTTCTTGGAGCAGTGCTCACCCTTCTGTCTGACCTGCAGCTTTTCTCTTCCTTGTGTTGTTGCTTATGCTTCAGAGAGGGATAAAATTGGCATTTTCTTCTCTGGAGCTGTTCTGCATCCCTGTTTCTGAGGTCTGTTGTAAGATCTGCTAGCCCTCCAGGAATCTGACCTGGGCGCAGCAGCTGGACTGAGCAAAGTGTAGTGCTTGTGGCACCTGGGAAGCCCAGTGACATTTGCAGTACAGTGAATTTGCAGTACAGATGTGTTGCAAATAATAGCACCTGCTGGGAAGATGAGGTCCCACTCTGTGAAAAGAGAGTGTTGGAAAAGCTTCACAGGATTCAGTGCCTGCTAGAGAAGCTGGAGCACAGCGAGTGTTTTACCCTGTGGAAAAATGCAAAGCAAATGCCAGCAGCTGCGGCATTAACAAAGCTCATTTAAATGTCCTCTGCTGCTGACAAGTGAGGAAGTGCTGTGTGCTTGGGTAGCAGATCTGGAGGCATCAGGTGCTTGGAATCCAACTGCTGCAGTTACAGAGCCTGTGCCACAGTTTTGCTCCTTTTCCCTAATAAAATCCTGGGAGTTGCATAAATTTTGCTAAGCATATGAGATCACTGCAGGGAATAGCTGCACCACACACTTTGTTAGTGCCCAGCATGCCTGGATAGTTCCCATGCTGTTTGGTTACTGTCTCCCAACATAGCACCTCTGTCTTCTGTCCCAGTTCCAGTCACTCAGAGCTGCTGTTAGTGATGAGTGTGGTCTGAGGAGGAAATCATAGAATGGGTTCCATTGGAAGGGACCTTAAAGGTCATCTGTGAATCTAGTTTCACTTAGAATCATAGAGCCGTAGAATAGTTAGGGTTGGAAGCTCATTAGTCCAACCTCCCTGCCACAGTCAGGGATACCTCCTACAGACCAGGTTAGAATAGAATAGAATAAACCAGGTTGGAAGAGACCTTCAAGATCATCGTGTCCAACCTATCATCCAACACCACCTAATCAACTAAACCATGCAACCAAGCACCCTGTCAAGTCTCCTCCTGAACACCTCCAATAATGGTGACTCCACCACCTCCCCGGGCAGCCCATTCCAGTGGGCAATCACTCTCTCTGTGTAAAACTTCCTAACCTCCAGCCTAAACCTCCCCTGGTGCAGCCTGAGACTGTGTCCTCTTGTTCTGGTACTGGCTGCCTGGGAGAAGAGACCAACCTCTGCCTGTCTACAACCTCCCTTCAGGTAATTATAGAGAGCAATAAGGTCACCCCTGAGTCTCCTCTTCTCCAGGCTAAGCAACCCCAGCTCCCTCAGCCTCTCCTCACAGGGCTGTGTTCCAAGCCCCTCACCAACTTTGTTGCCCTTCTCTGGACATGCTCCAGTAAGTCAACCTCCTTTCTAAGCTGAGGAGCCCAGAACTGGACACAGTACTCAAGGTGCTGAGGGCCCCATCCAAACTGGCTTTGAACACTTCCACACTTGGAGCCTCCCCAGCTTCTCTGGGCGACCTGTGCCAGTGCCTCCCCACCCTCAACGGGGGAGAATTTCTTCCTTGTGCCTCACCTCAATCCAGCTTCTTTCAGCTTGAAGACATCACTGCTTGTCCTGTCTCACCCCATGCCTTTGTGAAAATCCAGAATACAGGTGGGTTTGGATGTGAGAGCTAAGGTTGGGGAGTTCTTAAAGCCTGCCCTTCTCGCAGGTCTCTGCAGATGGCCTGTGTGTGCGTGTGTCTGCTTGTTGGCACCGACAGCGGTCGTACTATTTGTCGACAATTCAAGAGCGTAGCAGACAAACTGCTGAAAATTGAAATGCTCAATAGTCTGAAATGACCCTGATAACTAACTCCCTTATTTCAGAGAGATTTACTCATCTCTGCCAAATTGCAGAGCGTGACACCGAGGTGGGGGAAACCTGCCCGCTTTCGTTGAGCGCGGCTCCGGATTCTCGCCGCAGCTCATCGCCGCATCTTGTTTACTTACTGGCGTGTTCCCCACAAACATTGGCAGCATCAGGCTCAAGCCTAAAAGATGAGGGAATGTGCTATTTCTGTTCTCCTTTGGTTTGTTTAATTGAATATTTTTTGAAGTATGTCTGCCCTCTTCTTTTGGCACGGTCTCCTTCCATCTCTAGCCGTGAGAAGCACTGCTTGCCGTCTGGGAACACAGAACTGAGTTTGCTTTCTTTTTTTGCCCTGTGCCTGCCCTTCCCCGCTCCTCTCCCCCCCCTTTTGTGCCTGCCCTTCCCCGCTCCTCTCCCCCCACCTTCGTGCCTGCCCTTCCCCGCTCGTCTCCCCCCCCCCCCCCCTTCGTGCCTGCCCTTCCCCGCTCCTCTCCTTTTTTCCCCTGAAGGTACTTTTCTTTCTTTAAAACACTTGGCATAGCCATTGCCAGCAGTTCTGGAAGAGTGATTTCATTTCTGACATCAACCATATGATGAAGCTGCTGCGAGCAGCTGCGCGGAGCCTGGTCCCTCCTAATGCTCGCTCTGCTCCCTCATGGAGATAATATGGAAATGAAAACATGCAGCTTTCTGGAGTTGTACCAAGGAACTGCTGGTTCTGGTAGTTCAGGAGCCTTTCAGACTGGTGTGTCTGCAAACAGGCCTTTCTTTCATTTGGAAACCTGCACGAGTTGTTTTTAAGAGACGATTTAAAACGAGTTTAATACTCCGCTAGTTACTACGCCTGTCAAGTAATTGGAGTGCAGGTCATAGTATCATAGAATAGAATAGAATAAACCAGGTTGGAAGAGACCTTCAAGATCATCGAGTCCAACCTATCATCCAACACCACCTAACCAACTAACCCATGCAACCAAGCACCCTGTCAAGTCTCCTCCTGAACACCTCCAGTGATGGTGATTCCACCACCTCCTTGGGCAGCCCATTACAGTGGGCAATCACTCTCTCTGTGTAAAACTTCCTCCTGACCTCCAGCCTGAACCTCCCCTGGCACAGCCTGAGACTGTGTCCTCTTGTTCTGGTGCTGACTGCCTGGGAGAAGAGACCAACCTCTTCCTGTCTACAACCTCCCTTAAGGTAATTGTAGAGAGCAATAAGGTCATCCCTGAGTCTTCTCTTCTCCAGGCTAAACAACCCCAGCTCCCTCAGTCTCTCCTCATAGGGCTTGTGTTCTAAGCCCCTCACCAACTTTGTTGCCCTTCTCTGGACATGCTCCAGTAAGTCAACCTCCTTCCTAAACTAAGGGGCCCAGAACTGGACACAGGACTCAAGGTGTGACTTAACCAGTATCAGTCCTACAGGCAATCACTGCTGGTTCTCTCCTTTCAGAGAGAACCTCCCTTCTCTCCCTTCAGTAGCTGCAGGTGCTGCAGCAGTGTCCTCTTCATCCTGACGTCAGCCCTTCCTATCTGTAAGCAAGGAGAACTCTGCCACATCTTTTCAGGTAGCAAGCAACGGGCTTCGAGTGCATTTAGCTTCTCTGTTTGTGCATTTCCATTGCATCTGGGATCTGGTCTTAGTAGTTCTAAAACTACTGAATCTCACCATTTTATACCTGTTTTACCCAAAGGTTGGGGGACAGGCAAGTGATGTGCACATCCCCTGCTTCTGGATGGAGCTAGGCATGTGTATGTGTGATTGGTTGGCACTGTGACCATCTGTATTGGGGTTGTGTTCAGAGGGTCAAGGCTTAGGTTAAGTGGTCTCCAGGTGCTTACTTAAAGATTCATAGAATGGTTTGGGTTGGAAGGGACCTTAAAGGTCATCTAGTTCCAGCATCCCTGCCATTTGCAGGGACACCTTCCCCTGGATTGATTCCTGGTAGCAGTGTAGCTTGGTGACACTTTAAGTGTTAGGCATGAACTTGTCATGATAATCCACAATGAAAATGACTCAAAATTAGCGAGGATTGGGGTTTAACCTAGCTGCTTCCTTTTCTCAGAGCATTTTCATTAAATACCACAGCAGCTCTGAGGCTGTGTACAAGGACAGACTGGAACAGAAAGACGGCAGGAGATCAGGGGTTGGAAGGGGTCTCCAGAGATCATCAAGTCCAACCCCCATGCCAAAGCAGGATCACCTAGGGTAGTCTGAACAGGAATGCATCCAGGTGGGCTTTGAAAGCCTCCAGAGAAGGAGACTCCACAACCTCTCTGGACAGCCTGTTCAGGACTCTGCCAGCCTCCTGTAAAGAAGTTTCTCCTCATGTTGAGGTGAAATCTTCTATGTTCAAGCTTGAACCTGTTGTTTCTTGTCTTATTATTGCACACCACCAAAAAGAACTTGGCCCCCTCCACTTGACACCCATCCCTCAGATATTTATAGACATTGATCAGATCCCCTCTCAGTCTTCTCTTCTCCAGACTAAACAGCCCCAGGGCTCTCAGTCTCTCTTCATAGGGGAGATGCTCAAGTTCCCTAGTCATCCTTGTGGCTCTCTGTTGAATTCTCTCCAGCAGGTCTCTGTCTCCCTTCAACTAAGGAGCCCAAAACTGGACACAGTATTTCAGGTGTGGTCTCACCAGGGCAGAGTAGAGGGCGAGAAGAACCTCCCTAGCCCTGCTGGCCACATTTTATTGAGGCACCCTAGGATCCTATTGGCTCTCTTGGCCACCAGGGCATGTTGCTGTCTCATGGAGAACTTGCTGTCCACTAAGACACCAAGATCTTTCTCTGTGAAGCTGCTTTCCAGCAGGGCAGCCCCTAACCTGTACTGATATATGTATTTTTTTAATTTTTCTCCTTTTCTTGCTGCAGGCCAGTTACAGGGGGCAAAATAGTGTGGCCAGCAGGAGCAGGGAAGTCATTGTGCCCCTGAACTCAGCACTGGTTAGGCCACCCCTTGAGTCCTGTGTCCAGTTCTGGGCCCCTCAGTTTAAGAAGGACATTGAGACTCTTGAATGTGTCCTGAGAAAGGCAATGAGGCTGGGGAGAGGCCTTGAGCACAGCCCTGTGAGGAGAGGCTGAGGGAGCTGGGGTTGTTTAGCCTGGAGAAGAGAAGGCTCAGGGGAGACCTTCTTGCTGTCTACAAGTACCTGAAGGGAGGTTGTAGCCAGGTGGGGGTTGGTCTCTTTTCCCAGGCAATCAGCACTAAAACAAGAGGACACAGTCTCAAGCTGTGCCTGGGGAAGTTTAGGCTGGAGGTGAGGAGAAAGTTCTTCACAGAGAGAGTTGTTGGCCATTGGAATGTGCTGGTCAGGGAGGTGGTAGTTACATCCCTGGAGATGTTCAAGAGAGGATTGGATGTGGCCTTGGTGCCATGGTTTAGTAGTCATGAGGTGTTGGGTGACAGGTTGGACTTGATGATCTTTGAGGCCTTTTCCAACTTTATTGATTCTATGAGATGATTGCATCCCAGCACTAGGTTGTCAATAATTGTAATTTGTTCTGCTGAGAGGTTTCTTAAGCTCAAGCCTTCTGTCCACCCAGGTATCTATATTGAACCCTCAAGCCTTTCAGTGTGAGTAAAGCAAACAGGGCTTTCCACAAACACAAATAATGAACCAAGAATAGCTGTTTTCAGAGCTATGGGGTTGGAGAACAAGGAGGTTTGCGTTATTCAGGAAGGAAATAGGAAGCGTTCAAGTGAAATCCTGTGTGGATTCTCTCACCCTCTTGCAGAAGGACAACCACAAGGGTGCTCTTTCCCAATATCTGCAAATATTTACTGCGTTAGATGGATTGGTGTTTTAAACAAAGCAAAGCTCTGGGTGAAACTTGGTGTACGGTTCCATATGGAAACTATGTCAAACGTAATCAAAGCAGACATGCAAAGTACTAACAGTTATGCTTAACAAATCCTTTAAGGTTTTGAGAAGACCTCAATGTCTCAAGGATTAATATGCCTTTTCGGTGGTGGTTTTTTTTCCCCTCCCTCCCAGATATTGACTCAAATAAGACTTTCTCCTCAGAGTGTGTTAGTTACTTGAGAAGCGGTCTGTGAAAATAGTCCCAGAGCATTCGTGGTTGCCAGGAGGTCCCTTCCAAACCGTTCTATGATTCATTGGGTTTGTAAAACTCTTACCAGTCATTTCCCACACTCCTTGTGAGCCTCTCCCCGTGCACTGCATTCAGATGCTATTTTTGGTGTAAATGCAAATAAGCATAAAATCATGGAATGGTTTAGGTTGGAAAGGACCTCCAATAGTTATCTCGTCCAACCCCTCTGCAGCCAGCAGGAACATCCTCACTAGATCAGGTTGCTCAGAGCCTTGTGGAGCCTGACCTTGAATATCTCCAGGGCTGAGGCTTCAACTACCTCCCTGGCCAACCTGTTCCAGTGTTCCACATCCCTCATAGGGCAGAACTAAATCTAAATCTCCTCTAATTTCAAACCATTGCCCCTTGTCCTATTGCTGCAGGCCTTTGTAAACAGTCCCTTTGCATCCTTCTTGTAGCCCCTTTCAGGTACTGGAAGGCTGCTATTAGGTCTCCCTGGAGCTTACTCTTCTCCAGGCTGAGCAACCCCAGCTCCCTTAGCCTGTCATAGTATCATAGTATCGGTCAGGGTTGGAAGGGACCACAAGGAGCATCTAGTTCCAAGCCCCCTGCCATGGGCAGGGACACTTCATACTAGATCAGCCTGGCCAGAGCCTCATCCAGCCTAGTCTTAAACACCTCCAGGGATGGCACCCCAACCACCTCCCTGGACAACCCATTCCAGGGCTTCACCACTCTCATGGTGAAGAACCTCCTCCTCATAGCAGAGGTGTTGCAGCCCTCTGATCATTTTTGTGGCCCTCCTCTGGACCTGTTCTGTCACATCTATGTCCTTCCTGTGTTGAGGGCTCCCTAGCTGGATGCACTATTCTAGGTGAGGTCTCACCAGAGCAGAGCCAAGTGGCAGAATCACCTCTCTTAACCTGCTGGCTGTTGGCCCTCTGGGATGCAAGTGCCCACTGCTGGCTTGTGTCCAGCTTCTCATCCACCAGCATCCCCAAGTCCTTTTCTGCAGGGCTGCTCTCAATTTCATCATCCTCCAGCCTGGATATCTAGTAGTGCCCTGACCTAGGTGTAGGACGTGACACTTGGCCTACTTGAACCTCATGAGATTCTCCTCAGCTCACCTCTCCAAGTCCATCTGGATAGTGTCCTTCAGATTTATCAGCAGCACCACAAATGTGGATTTCCAGGTGATCTTCAAGCAAAGATGCTATGATTTAACAGCTGCCTGCAAGTGTTGCTGAATTTTCTTGTTTCCTGAGGTCTGTTGAGGTCAGGTTGGACTTGATGATCTTTGAGGTCTTTCCCAACCTTATTGATTCTATGATTCTAAGTTTTACCTGATACACCAAGCTTTACACTAGTAGTTCAGTATTTTTGTTGTATTTTGCCTTAGCTTTTTATTAAGTACTGTGTGGGGATGTGTGTGGAGGGAATGCAATGTATCTTCAGGTCAGGGTTGTCATGATTAAATGAAAATATGGGAGCATGCTGGCTTTTAACCGTCACTGCTGCACACCTTCTGTGTCATAGAATCAGTCAGGGTTGGAAGGGACCACAAGGATCATGTAGTTTCAACCCCCCTGCCTTGGCCAGGGACACCCCACACTAGATCAGCCTGGCCAGAGCCTCATCCAGCCTGGGCTTAAACACCTCCAGGGACGGGGCCCCAACCACCTCCCTGGACAACCCATTCCAGGGCTTCACCACTCTCATGGGGAAGAACTTCCTCCTCACCCCCAGCCTGAATCTCCCCACCTCCAGCTTCATTCCATTCCCCCTAGTCCTATCACTACCTGACATCCTGAGCAGTCCCTCCCCAGCCTTCTTGTAGCCCCCTTCAGATACTGGAAGGCCACAATGAGGTCACCTCGGAGCCTTCTCTTCTGCAGACTGAACAGCCCCAACTCCTTCAGTCTGTCCTCACAGAAGAGGAGCTCCAGCCCTCTGATCATCCTCGTGGCCCTTCTCTGGACACCTTCCAGCACCTCCAGATCCCTCTTGTAATAGGGGCTCCAGAACTGGAGGCAGTACTCCAGGTGGGAGTGTGTGTATGTGTGTGTTTGTATACAATGCTGCTCTTCTAGGTAGAACAGATGCAAAGACTAACCAGAAAGTTGGATTTTAGGTGACATGGTACAGTAGTTTACTAACACTTACAGTGGAACTTTTATTTCCCCCCCTCCATGAGCCTGTAAAAAGAAATTGAAGAGTTTTCAGTGCTGGTGGAAAAAAAATAGCATCCTTGAGGGAGATCCTTGCTGAGGATGGGGGAGTGAAAATCCCCAGGAGAGCAAACCTCAGCTGAGAGCCAGCACCTCCTGCTGCTCCCCATCACTAAAGTCCCTGAGCTGTGTTTGCTGCCAGGGTTTTGTGCTTTTCCTGCTCAGGAAAATGAGTTACATGAAGTGATAAATTAACATTTATTACTGCTATTAAAATATTGTTTTCTTAGCGCTCGCTTTGAAGTCCTGTTGCTATTAACTTGGAGGTGGAGGAAAGGGGGGGAAAATGAGGTTTCTTGGTGTTCCCAGGAAATGGGGAGACTTGTGCCAGCTGCAGCTTGCCCTAGCACAGACAGGCTGCTGGCAACTGGGCCTGCAGTCCTCAGCCACCACAGCAAGCACCGTCTCCTGAGGTGCTTTTCTCCCAAGTCCTTTCTCACCTGGGCTTGGAGAGTTCATTTGGAGTTAAAACACCAGCTCTAGACATCACCTTTTATTGGTTCCCCTCTCCTTCTAGGAGCAGGTTATTTTATGTTTGATTTTGGTTTGTGGTTAAAACCAGAGCTCTGTGTTAATTTGCTCAACTCCTGGTCTGTGTTAAAAGTTGTTTGGGGTCGTCTTTGTGGTGTTGGGGATTCCTCCCCCCCTTCCCCCCCCCCCCCCCCTTTCCATTTGGCAGACTTTATTTTTTAACACCTTCTGCAAAGATTGTTTTGTGCCAAAGTGATGACTGCAATTCTGAGAAACCCTTCTTTGGAGAGTGGTTTCCGCAGCAGCAGCTCAACATGAAATCTGCAGTGAAATCCTGCAAAGCAAAGTTGTACAGAAAATCCCCTGTGGCTGGGTGCACTGTTCTGTGTTTGGATACATTTATTGTGATGTAGTTTTGCTGGCTGAGTGAAACTTTCCCTATCCAAAGGTTGTTTCTTCATCACAGTAGTCTGCTGGTAACTTGATGCCTGCTTTTCTTTTTTCCCTCCTCTAGTCTTCCTCCCCACTTTCCCCCTCTACACTGTGGAGCTTTACAAACACAGATGAAGGCTCTGCTTTGTGAGCTGGTTTATGTCCTTTTTTCCTTGAAGCTACATATTGGGCTACAACTTGGGCTACAACTGGGCCCCTCAGTCTAGGAAGGAGGTTGACTTGCTGGAGCATGTCCAGAGAAGGGCAACAAAGTTGGTAAGGGGCTTGGAACACAAACCCTATAAGGAGAGGCTGAGGGAGCTGGGGTTGCTTAGCCTGGAGAAGAGGAGGCTCGGGGTGACTTTATTGCTGTCTACAAGTACCTGAAGGGAGGTTGTAGCCAGGTGGGGGTTGGTCTCTTCTCCCAGGCAACCAGCACCAGAACAAGAGGACACAGTCTCAGGCTGCACCAGGGGAGGTTTAGGCTGGAGGTTAGGAGGAAGTTCTATACAGAGAGAGTTATTGCCCATTGGACTGGTCTGCCCGAGGAGGTGTTGGAGTCACCATCACTGGAGGTGTTCAGGAGGAGACTTGATGGGGTGCTTGGTTGCGTGGTTTAATTGATTAGGTGGTGTTGGATGATAGGTTGGACACAATGATCTTGAGGGTCTCTTCCAACCTGTTTTATTCTATTCTATATTGTCAAATCAGGACAATTGGAGTACCATAGCCAAAATACATCCAGCTGGCTATCAAGGGTTCTTCTCCAGCTTCATCCCAAGATGTAGTTTTTCTACATACCTGTGACTGTAGAAGAAATAGGCTCAGGACTGTTTTTCCACACTCTGGAGAGGCAATGGATGGCTGAGTTAGTTGCTCTGCAAACACAGGTGTGATAAAGGCCTTCTGAGAAGTCTGTCGTCTTACTGGCTCAGGGAAAAGCACATTGGGCTTGTCCTACAGGACATCCCCAGTGCTGCTGATAGACCTGTTTCTCATGTGCCTCACTAGCATGGGGTGTTTGGGGGTGAAGCTTATTTCCAAGTATGCCAGAGACTGGCTTTGCAGAGCACTTAGGGTTTTCCCCCTTTATCAGCATCAAAGTGTGTGGTTTGCTTTGTGGTGATCATCTTCGCTCTTATCTCACCTAATTAATTCCCAGCCTTTGCCAGGGCCCTCAGCAGTAATGATACTTCCAGCTCTCCTAGCATCTGTTTTCTCTCAAGCAGTCTAATCTGCTGAGAAGAGAAATATTTGATATCTTTATCCTTCTGCAGCCATTCCATGGGAACATGGGTGAAATTTATCGTGCCTGGGATCTCATGGTTCCTTTAGAGCTTTGTGAAAGGTATCATAGAAGCTTTGTGTGTACTGAGAGGAATGAGAAATGGTGTTTAAAACACAAAAAGGGGGAGAGCTGAACTGTCTGTTTGAAGTATTGAAGAGCATCTGCCAGAGCTGCTGGATTTTTTGGAGTTTATAGAAAGCCTGTTAAGCCTCATGACATCATATTTAAACTTCTCATACATGAGGCAAATGGCATCCTGAGGTATGTTAGAAGAGGTGTGCTCAGTAGGTCAAGAGAGTTTCTCCTCCCCCTCTGTTCTGCCCTGGTGAGGACACATCTGGAATATTGTGTCAAGTTCTGGACCCCTCAGTTCAAGAAAGGCCCTCGGGCAACTGCTTGAAAGAGTCCAGGGCAGTGCCACAAAGCTGCTGAAGGGAGTGGAACATGTCCCTGCTGAGGAAAGGCTGAGGGAGCTGGGTCTATTTAGCTTGGAGGAGAGGAGCCTGAGGGGTGACCTTATTCCTGTTTATAAAGATGTGACAGGTGAGTCAGGGGGACAGAGCCAGGCTCTGCTCAGTGATGTCCAATGATAGCACAAGGGGCAGTGGGTGTAAGCTGGAGCATGTAGAGGTTCCATGTGAACATGAGAAAAACTTTTTCACTGTGAGAGTGTCAAAACACTGGAACTGGCTTGCCCAGAGAGGTGGTGGAGTCTCCTTCACTGGAGACACTCAAAACCTGCTTGGATATGGTTGGACTTAATGATCTTTGAGGTCTCTTCCAGCCTTGGTGATTCTGTGATTTCTGTATGACCTGCTGTAGGTGATCCTGCCCTGAAAGGGGAGGTTGTGCTGAATGATCTTTCAAGGTCCCTTCCAACCCCTGACATTCTGTGATGCCAAATAACAGATTAGTTTGGAATTTTTCGTTGAGTGCAGGGTTTTACTGAATGGTTCTGGACGCTCAGGTTAAGACAACCTTGGCTTCTGCCTTTTGGGATGAGTGGCACTTGCTGTGGGTAACATGTGAGCCATTTGGAAACTAAGCTAAGAAATCAGAGTCTAAAAGGTGCCCTAACTGCTCTTCCATGCAGAGTGGACATATTTCAATAAAGATACAGACAGACACGACTTGGCTTTAAAATGTCAGACTGCTCTCCACCCTTGCCTTCAGTGTTTGCTAACAGGGACTGTTTAAAGGCCAGGGAACACTCCTACTCTGTTTGCTGTGCACAGCCTAACCAGTCCTGTGGGCCTAGCAGGAATTCATCATGGTAGCATTCATTGTGTTTTTATCTCCCCCCCTCTTGCTTCCTCTGGATGAGGAAATGCATACTGAGCTTTTTATGCTGGAAGAATTGGTTAAAATGATTGCCAGTTGTGTTACTGATTACCACCTTAAAACCTGAGGGATGAAAAAGCTGGTAGAAGTGGTCCTTGGGGAGCAATTTGATCTAACCTTGCTGCATTCCAATCGCAGGCTGCAAATCTGCACTCCTAAAAGGAATCATTTGCCTAGAGAGATCTATTTGAGGGGGTGTGGGTGGGTGGTGGTGTTCCAGCTCTGTATTTAGCTGCTATGAAGAATTGGAGTCCTTGAGGTGTGATTTTTTTGGCCTGGCAGAGTTCTGGATGACACTCATTGCTGTAGTGGCAGATTAACTGCCCTGCTGCCAGGAGTTGGTTAAGCCTCTGGGCAAGGCTGGTTAAACAGACTGGTAGCACTGGTGAGACAACACCACACTCCCAGCCTGAGTTTCTGGAGCATCCTTTCACATCCTTGAGGTGTTTACATGGAATAGCAGGGGAGCCATCTATTAAAAGTAGCACTGCCAAGTCGAAGGTAGGACTTCAAAGGCCTTTAAAAGGCAGATTGTTAGGGTTGGAAATTGATCCAATCCACTTTACTTTCAATTATCTGTCATTTCAAGTTGTGTTTTTCTATGGTTCAAGTACAAGCAGGAAGAGTCCAAGAGCATCATTCCATATTTACAACAGGAAAAGATCTAACTTTTTAGTTAACTTTTTAGTTAACTTTTTAGTTAACTTTTTAGTTAACTTTTTAGTTAACTTTTTAGTTAACTTTTTAGTTAACTTTTTAGTTAACTTTTTAGTTAACTTTTTAGTTAACTTTTTAGTTAACTTTTTAGTTAACTTTTTAGTTAACTTTTTAGTTAACTTTTTAGTTAACTTTTTAGTTAACTTTTTAGTTAACTTTTTTTTCCCCCCCTATGAATTTGGAGAACTAAAGATGACTTTTTTTCTTTAATCCTTCACTCACATTGCAAATCTAATCAGGGACAAAACTACTTTACTCAGTAGCCTGAAAAGCCAAAGCCAAGGTTACTCTGGAAATACCCTCTAATTCCAGCAGAGGTGATCCTGAAATCAGTCTTGTGCCTACAGAACAGAAAGCCTTTGTTAAAAGGCCAGGGGCTTCTATTCAGGGCCCTTCAGCAGAGCTATTAAATACAACAGCTATTAGCAGAAAGGAGTAGGGAAGAAGAAAAACATCCTTGTTCCCACACTGACCAAATCTTGCATATACTGTGAATATGTTAGCAAATACTCCACAACACAAGCAGCAAGAAGTCACAGGCTTTGTGTCTTCTGGAGCCATGGAAACGTGGCATTATGCTCTTACTTCACTTTCAGAAGACTCTCACATACAAAAATAGACTGCTTCCCATAGTTTTTTGTTTGTTTGTTGATAAAACAACAACACAAGCCTGATTATTTCCACTTACTGTTGGTAGGAGTGAACCTGCTGATTGCCCTGAATGAAACCAAAAGGCAAGGTGCACTCTAGCCTTAAAGCAGATATTTAGCTCACTAGATAAAACTCAACAGCTCTGGGCATTGTCATTGTAGATAAAGACAGCAATTAAGAGTAATTGGAGAGCAGCAAAGAGGAAAAGGACCTGGGGGTCCTAGTGGATGGAAGGTTGACCATGAGCCAGTAATGTGCTCTTGAAGGCCAATGCCATTCTGGAGCGGATTCAAACAGCTGTGTTTAGTAGGTCGAGAGAGGTTTTCCTACTCCTCTACTCTGCCCTGGTGAAGCCACATCTCAAGTATTGTGTCCATTTCTGGGCCCCCCAGTTCAAGAAGGACCTCAGAGAAGAGTCCAGGGCAGACCCACAGAAATAACTAAGGGAGTGGAGCATCTTCATTGTGAGGAGAGACTGAAGGATCTGGGGTTCTTTAGCTTGGAGAAGAGGAGCCTGAAGGGTGACTTTATTCATGTTTATAAAGATGTGCAGGGTGAGTGCCCAGAGGATGGAGCCAGGATCTGCTTGGTGATGCCCAATGACAGGACAAGGGGCAGTGGCTGGAAGTTGAGGAATAGGAAGCTCCATGGAAACAGGAGGAAAATTTTTTTTTCCCTGTGAGAGTGACAGAGCACTGGAACAGGCTGTCCAGGGGGGCTGTGGAGTCTCCCTCTCTGGAGATACTCAAAACCTGCCTGGATGTGTTCCTGTGTGACCTGGCATAGGTGATCCTGCTGTGGCAGGGGGGTTGGACTGGATGCGGTCTCTTCCAACCCCTAACATTCTGTGTTTCTGTGAATTAAAATAAACTGTAACAATTCCTTTACACTGCTTTCCACAGAGACACAAAGCACTTCAGGTAGCACTTCATGGAATCCAAGGCTAAGCTAGACCAGGCACTGAACTTAGAGGCTGGGCTGTGAACTGCTGCGTGGGTATTTGCCATTCCTAAGCAAACATCCTTGTCAGGCTGCTATGAGTGGGGGTGCAACAGGACCAGAGCAGGAACAGGGGAATTCCAGCATGCTTCAAGAGAAACACCACCTCTTCAAGATCCCCAGATTCTGCTTCTGCTTTGAGGAAAAGAAACCCAAGCACTCTGTCTAAAGGTCCCAAATCACACCACACAAGCAGATCTCGCTCTTGCTGGTGGCAGACCCTCTGCGTTCTCCTGCTCTGCAGACTGCTTTCCAGGCTGGTCAGCGCTGGCTTCCTCTTAACTGTGTTGTAGCTCAGTTCAGGTGTGATGTGGGATCTCATCTCTCAGCTGGTCTTTGCAGGCAGTCCTGGAGCAGGAGGACTGTGGAGAAGAAGCCAAATAATTCCTGCAGTCCTTCAGAAGGTGTCATTATTGATTTTTGCCTCCCCTGCTGCACTTCAGCTCTGCTTTGCCTGCTGAAATTGCCTAGGCTCATGGTCCACCACATGCCACCAGTATGGCTTTTCAGCTGGGCAGTGGGGACAAGACAGATTGAGGGTCATGAGCTGAAGAGCCCTGCATTAAAATTCTCCCTGGTTTATCCAGTGGCTTGCTTTCTTTAGAGCAAACCCCATTTCTGTCATGGTACTTGAAACCAAATTATTCATAGAATGGCTTAGGTTGGAAGGGACCTCAGAGATCATCTATTTCAACCTCCCTGCCATGGGCAGGGATGCCTCTCAGCTAGCCTTAGTTGTTCAAGGCTTCATCCAACCTGGCCTTGAACACCCCCAGGGAGAAGGAATACACAACCTCCCTGGGCAACCTACTCCAGAGTCTCAGCAGCCTTGTCATGAAGAACTTCTTTCCAAGATCCAGTCTAAGCCTCCTTCAGCTTCAAACCATTCCCCCTTGTCTGGTCTCTAGACAGTCTTATGGGAAAACGCTCTGCATCCTTCCTGTAGGATCTCTTCAGGTATTGGAAGACAGCTATAAGATCCCTCTAGAGCTTTCTCTTTCTCAGGCTGAGCAACCCCAGCTCCCTTAACCTATCCTTATAGCATACCCTTGATTCATCCTTGTGGCCCTGCTGGACTCTTTCCAACAGCTCTGTATCCTCCTTATGATGGGGGGCCGTAGAACTGGACACAATCTTTGAGGTGGGGTCTCACCAGAGCAGAGTAAAGGGGCAGAATCTTACCCTGCTGGCCACACTCCTCTTGATGTAGCCCGGGACAGGATTTGCCTTCTGAGCTGCATGAGGGCACTGCTGGCTCATAGTGAGCTTCTTATCAATCAATACACCCATGTCTCTTTCTTGAGAGCTGCTTTCAACCAACTCTGCACCCAGCCTGGATCTGTGCCTGGGATTGGCCTGACCCAGATGCAGTACCTCGTGCTTTTGACTCGTTGAGCCTCATGCAGTTGGCAGTGGTCTGATTCTCAAGCCTGTCATGATCCGTCTGGATGGCATCTCTTCTCTGGCAAGTGTGATGCCAGTGTGCTCAAATCATGGGCAGGTAACCCTGGAAAGATTTTGGTGATGCTGTCTTGGCCCCTCCACCATTCCAGCTGCTGCAACTCAGGGAAGCTATAAATACTTGAGTTTCTAAGAACTCTGTCTCCATTTAAGGAAGAGCTGCTGTTACCACAGAGTTGTTACCATGCCATCACCACCATGGGAAGCTGGCTACCTACCCATGACTGCATGGAGGGGCACTGAAATTCTCTTCATGGGAGTGAGATCATGGCTGTGGCCAGGCTCACCTCCACAGCCAATGTTGCTGCTAGAGCCACTCCAAGAGGGACTGGTAACTGTCACCAGGGACTGCCTGCCCAGACACCTGCCAGCATGGTGCAGAGGAGACACCCACCAACAGTCAGAGGATTCACTCTTCAGTGTTCCCACATCCAGACCTGGGTCCTTCTCTCCCAATGTGCCACTGTAGACCAGTCAGGAGAGCTGCTAGGGACAGTGGCCATGGAGCAAAGCCAGCCACAGGTGAGGCCCTGGGGGACTCAAGGAGAAGAGGAGCAGCTTCCTGAGGGACAGAGCTATAAGGACAGCAGGATGCCCCTGCCACCCCAGTCCTGGCAGCACTGCTCTGCCCAGAAGGAGCACAGTGCTGCTATCACACAGAGTCAGAAGGGACATCTGCAACCTAACCTGGAATGATTCCAGGGATGGGGCATCTCCCACCTCTCTGGGCAACCTGGGCCAGGCTCTCACCACCCCTGGTGTCAGACATTTCTTCCTTCTCTCTGGTCTGAATCTCCTCTTTGAGTTCAAACCATTACCCTTGTCCTGTCACAGCAGGTTCTGCTCAAAAGTCTGTCCCTAGCTTTCTAATCAGCCCCTTGAAGTACGCTGCAAGGCCACCACAAGGTCTCCCTGGAGCCTTCTCTTCTCCAGGCTGAACAACCCCAGCTCTCTCAGCCTTTCTTCTTGCTTATAAATAACTAATCCTGAGGGACAGGACAAGCATCCAGAGTCCATTTCAGTTCCTGTTTTACTGTTAATCACAGTAATGCTCAGGAGCTGGTAAGGCTGCAGGTACACAGCTTCCTGGCAGCAAATGCTACAGGTGCTACTGGTCCTTGTGTCACCGAGCTGGCCCCCTCTGAAGTTTTACAGAGTTGAAGAAGAAGATGTCATTAGTGTTTCTGAAATACTTGTCCTATTTTAGTACAAGGGGTTGAAAATTACAGTTCCATTGCTCCACTGTTGTGTGAGGAGCAGGGAAAAAAAATGAGGAGAGAAAGGATGCTCTAAGTGTAGAAATGAGGACACCTACAACAAAAATATCCCTAGAGAGAGGGGAAAAAAATAATAAAATCACTGCATAGAAGGCTTCCAAAAAGTCATCCAAGATTAATCCATTCCCTGGGCAGCCTTGCAGGAGCCTTGATATTCTGGCCACCAGGAAGAGACATCAAAAGCCTGCATCAGAAACAGGTAACAGAATGGGTTTGAAATAATAAAGCATCAGATAATACAAAGCTAAACCCTCTCTCTTCAAACCTGTGACTCTCAGGAGCTCAGTGCTGGAGCCCTCTGCAGTTCCTTGCAAGGCTAGATGACAGCAAGGCATCCTTCATCTCATCCCTGAGTTTCAGAGGAGGAAGAGAATTCTCTCCCATTACTGAGCCTGGCTTTACCAGACTTAGTGATTTCCAGTGACTTTTAATCCCCCCTGGTTCACGCTCTCTGATGTGGACAGGTGGACAACTGCTGGTCGCACTCACTGTGTCCAGGCTGCAGGATAGCTCTGGGGAGCAAAACAAAGGTTACTTGGAGCAGGCTGCTTTAATGAAGAGGCCAGAAATAACCAAGCTACTTCTCTACGGGGAAATTAATTGCTCTGTGACGATATCCTCATCCTCCCTGGCCTGGAGAGACTTCCTTGTCATCGTGCCCTAGTTTCTAGTTCGGGTTTGCTGCTGCTGCTGACTCTGAACTGGCACATTGCAGCTTGGTGCTAGTTCTAGGAGAAGACTCCAAACCGGGAGGGCTGCGCTTCAGCCCTCAGGTCACAATCACTCATTGTCTTTGCACTTTGATCAGTATGTGCTGTGAATTGATCATTATTCTTCTGTTTATTGGGAACTGGAGGATGGGAGGAAAATTCTGGGCTTCTAATGTGGTTCAGGAGTTTGAGGTGTGTTTTTTTTCAAGGGTCTGTGACAGGCAAGTTATGATTGAAAACAAGAGTAGGGCTGGTTTGGATATATTAGACTGTGCTCTGTCACAGGCATAGATCGAACAGGAGCCCTGAGTGACTACTCCCAAGTGAAAAAGCAGATGAACTGATACAGAGGTCCAGCATCTTCATGATGGACTTATCATGCAAGGATATCTGGAGTGGCCAGGTGGGAGGAATGTTGATCTCCTAAACCCTTGAAAAGGCAGCGTAAGGAAACTGATGTTTTGCTATGGAATTTGGGAGACAGCTTGATACTTCTGTGTTGATGTGAATGTGGCAACCTCTAAAGCATCCCAAGATGGATGTAACCAGTGTAGCTAACCTGTTTAGTTTCTAATGCCCAGGGCGGTGGTGGAGTAACCACTCCTGGAGGTGTTCAAGAGGGGACTGCACATGGCACTTGGTGCCATAGTTTAGTAGTCATGAGGTGTTGGGTGGCAGGTTGGACTTGATGATCTTTGAGGTCTTTCCCAACCTTCTTGATTCTGTGATTCTAAGATGTAAAAAGGTGTATGGTAGGCTGTATATATCAGGTACTTGAGAGTTAGTGAATAATTCCAGTTTTATTAACCCCTAACTGCATCAGTGAGTAGCTCTTGTGTAACTGTGGAAAGCACTGTGTGGAGAATGGAGAGGGGAGAAGTCTGGGTGTGTGAGAAGGCTGGAGAACCTGAGTGGTAAAAGCTCTCACCTGTTCAGTTCACTTTTAAAACACCAACTACAGGGCCTTCTCTCCTGCCAGTCAAATACAGGGCTTATTTTGGGGGAGGAAATTGCATTTATCCCCTGGATCTGAAGTTTGGGTTAGTGTTCAGGTCACCTAGTAAAGCACCTCTCCTGTCCCCAGTCCCTTTCACCTTTTGCGTGTGGGGGGCTGGTGGCTCTTTAGAGAGGACAGCAGCAGGGCCATGTCCAGTGCCGCAGCCCTGTCCCAGTTCTGCCAAGGGCAGGCTTGTGGGGGGTTGTTGATGAAATCCCTGGTGAGACCACACCTGGAATATTGTGTCCAGTGTTGGGCTCCTTAGTTGAAGAGAAACAGGGACCTGCTGGAGAGAGTCCAACGGAGAACCAGGAGGATGATTAGGGGACTTGAGCATCTCTCCTATGAGGAGAGACTGAGAGCCCTGGGGCTGTTTAGTCTTATGAAGAGGAGACTGAGAGGGGATCTGATCAATGTCTGTAAATATCTGAGGGGTAGGTGTCGAGTGGAGGGGGACCAATCTTTTTGTGTGGTGCACAGTAATAAGGCAAGGAACAATGGGTACAAGCTTGAACATAGATGATTTCACCTCAACATGAGGGGAAATTTCTTTACAGTGAGGGTGACAGAGCCCTGGAACAGGCTGTCCAGAGAAATTGTGGAGTCTCCTTCTCTGGAGACTTTCCAAACCCACCTGGGTGCATTCCTATGCAGACTGCCCTAAGTGATCCTGGTTTGGCAGGGGGATGGACTCAACCACTGGAGGTCCCTTCCAGCCTCTGATGTACTGTGATACTGGTCTAGTTGAGAAAGGCTCCAATTGGTGAGAAACCAAGCTTTTGTTGCTGAGATTGCTCTGAGAACTGAAATTCTTCAATTTCAAGGGTGGGAAAGAGGTTGTAGTCATTGTTGTATAAACTCTGTGATTGCAAATGATTTGCTGTCCAGTTGGGCACTTTGCATACTGCCCATTGCAGAGCAAGAGTTGTGTTGTGTTGGTGCATCACAATGTACTGGGAGGTGAGGAACAGTCTGTCAGCATAGGAAGTGCTGCACAGTGAAAATCTCAGTACAGAGTGTCTGATAGTGCCACTTCCTTCCACACTGGCTCTGTAGTTTTGAGCTGCTCAGGCTGGTTTGCAGGAATGTTTTCCCTGCAGAAAAGCAAAGTTGTTGTTGATTATCCTGGGAGTGCTGTTCCCTACCTCACTAATGCTGTTCAGCAGCTGGGCTCAGCATGGTGCTGCTTAAGGACAAGATTTCTCTAGGTGCAGCCTCTGTTCTGTCCCCTCAGCCAAGGGGCAGACCCTCTCAAGCTGTGCCAGGGGAGGTTTAGGCTGGATGTTAGGAAGAAGTTCTTCACAGAAAGAGAGACTGACCTTTGGAATGTGCTGCCCAGGGAGGTAATGGAGTCACTATCACTGGAGGTGTTTAGGAAGAGCCTGGATAAGGCACTTGGTGCCATGGGTTAGTTGATCAGATGGTGTGGAGTGATAGGTTGGACTCGATCTCAAATGTCTTTTCCAACCTGGTTAATTCTATTCTATTCTCCACGGGCGAGCTGTTGGAAACAGCAGCTCAAACCTGAGATACGTGGGGCAGTTCCTGTCTCAGCTGTGCCAGGGGCTGTGTTCATAGCCTTGGCTGATTCTCAATCCGTAACCTGAGGACAGGCTTACTTTTGGTTTCCCTCTAGCAATTCACATCTCGATGTCTTAGTACATTTTCTAGAGCTCTCAAAGGGAGACGGATAAAAAACCATTTACAACGCATGACACATTTACGACCTCATGTTTGCTGCAGCCTTGAACTGTGGGACCCAGGAAGTTGATTTCACTTTAATCTCCCTTGAGCAGTCAGAAGATCACAGAATCCCAACATGGTAGGGTGGAAGGGCCCTCTGGAGATCATCCACTCCAACCCCCCACTGCTAAAGCAGGGGCACCCACAGCAGCTTTGCAAGAAGCACAATGGCTGGGTGGGCTTGGAATCCCCCCAGAGAAGAAGACTCCACAATCTCTCTGAGCAGCCCTCTCCAGAGCTCCAGCACCCTCACACCAAAGAAATCTCTTCTCCTCTTCAGATGGAACCTTTGGGGTTCCACTTTGTGCCTGTTGCCCCTTGCCCTATCACTGGGCACCACTGGCAAGGGCTGCCCCCTTCGTTTTACCCCCTGCCCTTCAGGTCTTGCTGAGCACTGATCAGATCCTCTCTCAGGCTGCTCTTCTGCAGGTTCAACAGCCCCAGGGCTCTCAGCCTCTCCTTGTAAAAGCGAGGCAGTACTCAAGGTGGAAACTTGGAGTAACTCAAAGTGTTTTTTACCAGCGTGGCCAGTCACACATTTAGGATATTTCAAAATACGATCAACAAGCAACAAAATTAGGAGGGAAAAAGTCAATGAAAGAAACCTTTCCTTTTAGTCAGGGTCTGACTCGAGCCTGAAACCCAATTTTTTTCCAAAACAGGAAAAGAGCCATTCCAGCGCCGCTCAGAAATGTTGATAGGAGGTGAAGTGCACTTCCTTGTGACAGAGAAAAATAGAGGTGTTACCTCACTGCAAACAGGATATCTCTTAATAGTTAGGTTTAAATATACGAAATTTTCCATAGTGGCTTTGAATTTCTGGAGCCACAGACACAGAATAGATTTTTTTTGGCCGCAGCAGTGTTGTTTCTGGCCGGCGCTCAGGAGATCTCCGCTGATAGCTCATGAAGCTGCTCCCTTGGCTCTGAGTGTTGAAGCAAGCCTACTGCTTCTCCACGGGTGTCGCAGGATGCTTGTGGAGGTTGGCTCTGCTCTTTGTTTCTGTTGCTTTGTTAGACGTCGGATAGAGTTGCCTCTGATACCTTAACAGGAGCACTGTGAGCATGTCAGCTTCACGCAGCTCTGAGGGAGTGCCAGAGCTGCTCATTGGCATGGAGGTCCCCTTTCCCTCCCCGGGCTCCGTCTCCCCCTGCTCCCCATGGAGGTCCGCTTTCCCTCCCCAGGCTTCCCTTCTCCCCCACTGTGGAGCTCCACTTTCCCTCCCCGGGTTCCCCTCCTCTCCTCCCATGGAGCTCCACTTTCCCTCCCTGGGTTCCCCTCCTCTCCTCCCTGTGGAGCTCCACTTTCCCTCCCCGGGTTCCCCTCCTCTCCTCCCTGTGGAGCTCCACTTTCCCTCCCCGAGTTCCCCTCCTCTCTTCCCTGTGGAGCTCCACTTTCCCTCCCCGAGTTCCCCTCCTCTCCTCTCGTGGAGCTCCACTTTCCCTCCCCAGGCTCTGTCCCTCCTCCCCCCGACCCGTGGAGGTCCATTTTCCCTCTCCGGACTCCGTTCCCCCCCCCCACCCCATGGAGGTCCACCTCTGCTCCCCAAGGTCCATCCCCTGCATGGCCATGAGCCCTTGTTTCTAGTTGCAGGAGGTTGGTTTTTGAGATGGAAGATCAGTTTTTAAACTGCAGATGTCTCCTCCTCCGAAGAAAACCTGTCTTTTCAGCACCATCAGCTGAGTTCTGTTGAACTCTGTTAGGAAAAAAAGAGTGATTGTTCTTTAAAACACAATGGATAAGCAGGACCCAGGTGCATGTTCTTGCAGTACCTGACTCGTTTCATGGTCAAGCACGAGTTTATTCTGGCGCACCAAGCTGTGTAGGTGGAGTGGGTCAGGGAGAGTTCTGGGCACGTGTATGCAATGTCAGTTCTCCTGCTGCAGTCTCTTGTCTCTTACTGGAGTGAGAAAAATGTAGTTTGCTGTAACACTCAGAAGATTTAACTTCTGCACAGAAAGTCTATATTCTCGCCTCTGTCTTGTGAATGTTAACATGAGCATAGAAAGCAAAGTGCTGTTTCATGAGGTGTTGTGTTACAGAGGTGGGGGTTTGGTTCAGCTTGCTATCAATGACAGCAGCCTGTGTTCTTCAGCTGCTGATTTTTGGGATGAGAATCAGGAAATTGAGTAGTTTGCCAGTACTATGGAAGTGTAACAGGAGGGTGAGTGGGATGGTACCTAAGGATGCAGCCCATCCTGCCAGGATGTATGAGGGCAAGAGTTTGCTCTGACCCTGCTGAACCTGGCCAGCACAGCTCTGCTCTTCGTGCAGCTTGAGAGCTGGCTGCTGCTTCTCTGCCCTGCGTGTCTGTGTTGGCTCCAGTGCCTGCTCTTGTGCTAGGGAAGCCTGGAACAGCTCAGGTGGGATGAGACACTGTGGCCATCTGTTGGCTGGTGGCCAAGCGGCAAGGGGCTCCTCTGTATCCTAAGACTTAGAATCGTAGAATCAATAGGGTTGGAAAAGACCTCAAAGATGATCAAGTCCAACCTGTCACCCATTGCCTCATGACTGCTTGGCCTAGCATCTGCCACTTTTTGATGGGGTTTTTAAGTCCACACAAGCAGAGACCATTTTTTGCCCTTACTTTGAGGGGTTTTCAACAGTTGGTAATAAACTTCTGCAAAGGCAAGGAGTGACAGGGTGGGGGGTGACGGCTTCAGAATGGAAGAAGCTGGATTTAGATGAGACATAAGGAAGAACTGGATGGTCTTTAAGGTCCTTTCTGACCTAAACCATTCTATGAACTTCCCACCACTGCAAAGCATCCTGCTGACCTCATAAGCCAACTTCAGTATTAAAGAGTTAATGAGGACTCTGAGAGACAAAACTGTTTCTTAGCCAGATATTAAAAGGAACCCAAAGAAAGCGGACACAGGAAATGCAGTTCTCTGCCTTTGCTTCCTGACTTCCAGAAATATTCTTGTCTCAGAAATGCTCTGAGTTAACTCTCCCAGTTTCTTATTTCTGTGCTATTGAATATTTAAAACCTGGGGAGATCTAGCAGTTCCACTTTGCAAGTGGCTTATGGTGCTGGAAGTTAAAATATCTCATACTTGTTTCATGTGCTTTAAAGACCAACGCTTGCAGTCAGCACAGAACTTTGTAGCCACCCACCCTGTGTCCCAGTGGTGAATTGGTGCTAAAAAATGTGCTGCAGGAATTTCATAGAATCACAGATTAGTTTGGGTTGGAAGGGACCTTAAAGATCATCTAGTTCCAACTGCCCTGCCATGGGCAGGTAGACCTCTTACTAGACCAGGTTGCTCAAGGCATCATCCACCCTGCCCCTGAACACTTACAGGCTTGGAGCCTCCACAGCTGCTCTGGGCACCCTGTTCCAGTGCCTCACCACCCTCAAGGTGAAGAATTGGTGGTGAATTAGTGAGCTTCAGCACGTTTCTGGAGCTGTAGCAGAGGGTAGAAGATGAGGCACAATGACTGCAACACACGGTTTGGTTTTTTTCTTTCCAAAATCATTATTTTAAGACTGATGTTGGGGAAGCAGCTGGCCAGAAAGTCCCCAGAAGTGAGGAGTCACCCCCTCGCTACAGCATGTCCACCTCAGCAGAAATGGCAGTAGCAGGGCTGGAAGGAGCTTGGCACAACTCTAGGTAGGGTGAGAGCTCAGCAAGGGAAAGTACAACCTGAGCCCTCCCACTTCATACTCTCTGTGCTATAAACTGTTGGTTGAATGAGTTTTGAAGTCCATGTTGAGTCACTTTAACATCCTGCAGGGCACACTTATGGGGGAGAAAGAAAATAAACCTCTAAGTGTATGAACACAGGTCACAGAGCCCGGGAGGACCAAGGCTGGCAGGAGCCCAGAGATCTCTTTGCCCAGGCTGTGGAAACCCCATGGCCTCTGGACAGCCTGGCTCCCTGTTCAGTTGTCCTGCTGGGTGAGTGCAGTGAGGATGTTGAGCGGCTTGGATGATGTCAGAGGTGAGGATGTCAGGATGTGAGTCCACAAGCAGCCCTCCTGTAGTGGTGAGCAGGGCTGGGGCAGCTCATACAGAAAGTCTGTTGTCAGGAATGGTCTTAGGAGGCTACAACTCTCTCCAGAAGCAAGAGATTGTGGAATTTGAGCCAGGCTTTCTTGCGGGGCTGAGTCTTGTAGCTGACGTGCTGTGAACCTGTTCTCATCTGGGTGGATGCAGCAATAGATCAAGAGAGGTTCTGCTTGCTGTGATTTGGAAAACACTTCTCATTCCTTTTTGCATGTCTTTCTTTTAGCTCTTATACCTGTGGGTTTAGAATAGAGTAGAATTAACCAAGTTGGAAAAGACCTTTGAGATCATCAAGTCCAACCCATCACCCAACACCATCTAATCAACTAAACCACAGCACCAAGCGCCTCATCCAGGCTCTTCTTAAACACCTCCAGTGATGGTGACTCCTCCACCTCCCTGGGCAGCACATTCCAATGGCCAATCACTCTTCCTGTGAAGAACTTCTTCCTAACATCCAGCCTGAACCTCCCCTGGGGCAGCTTGAGACTGTGTCCTCTTGTTCTAGTGCTGGTTGCCTGGGAGAAGAGACCAGCCTAGCCTCTTTTCTTGTTTTCTTTATATGTGGGGGAGCTTTTGGCCAACAGCATCTTCCCCCAGGAGCTGGTAGATCTCCTTTGGAGTTCCACACTAGTACTTTTACCCACACAAATGGGTAAAAGTGGTCATTCCTGCTGCCCAGCTCTTGTTGGTGAGGTACCTGGTTTGCATCCTGGTGACTGCAAAATGCTTTTCCCCACCGGTGATCCATACAGCCTGCTCTGGTGGAGCATCTGTCCAGACTGCACTCACAAGGATAGTTTTCTTATTCTGTCACAAGGTGTTTTCACTCCTTGTCTTGTTTCTTCACTTACTTAACAGTCTCTTATCTTGAGAATAAACTGTCTGACCTAATGTAAAATCCACTTGTCTTCTAGAGCCTTCCTAAGAACTTTCTTGCTCAAATAATAGTGGGAGGCTGGCTTCTGGTTGTTTGTTTTCTTTGTTTGTCTGTGGGTGTTTTTGGCCAAAGTTTCCTGCCTTCTCACTCACTGGATTTGCAGCAGAGAGGGTTTTTTTTTTTGCGCTGTCTCAGGATGGCTTTTGTGCTTGGGAAACCTCCTTGCAAACACCTACGAAACTTCCCAGGCACAAATTGAGGCTGGGTGTGGAGTGGGTTGGCAGTAGGTTTGAATAGAGGGACTTGGCTGTGTTGATTGAGAAGCTCAACACAATCCATCAGTGTGCTCATGAAGCTCAGGAAGCAAATCATATCTTAGGCTGCATCAAGAGGAGTGTGGCCAGCAGGGCAAGAGAACTGATTCTGCCCCTTTACTCTGCTCTGGTGAGACCCCACCTAACACTGCATCTAGTTCTGGTGTCCCAGTCATAGGCTGCTGTCTCAGGCTGCGCCAGGGGAGGTTTAGGCTGGAGGTTCAGAGGAAGTTCTACACAGAGAGAGTGATTGCCCATTGGAATGGGCTGCCTGGGGAGGTGGTGGAGTCACCATAACTGGTGGTGTTCAGGAGAAAACTTGATAGGGTGCTTGGTTGCATGGTTTAGTTGATTAGGGGGTCTTGGATGATGGGTTGGACACGATAATCTTGAAGGTCTCTTCCAACCTGGCTTATTCTATTCTAAGAAGGACACAGAACTGTTGCAGCAAGTCCAGAGGAAGGACACAGATGATCCCAAGGGCTTCAAACACCTCTGCTGCGAGGATAGGCTGCGGGTGCTGGGGTTGTTCAGCCTGGAGAAGACTCTGGGGGCACCTTATAGCTGCTTTCTAATACCTGAAGGGATCCTACAGGAGAGCTGGGGACACCTCTAAGGGTGTCTAGCAGTAGGACAAGGGGGAATGGTTTGATCCAGTCTAGAGTTAGACTGGATCCTAGGAAGAAGCTCTTCAGTATGAGGGTGGTGATACTCTGGAACAGGTTTCCCAGGGAGGCTGTGGATGCCTCTTCCCTGGAGGGTGTTCAAGGTCAGGTTGGATGAGGCCTTGAGCAGCTGAGGCTAGCTGGGAGGTGTCCCTGCCTGTAGTGGGAAGGTTGGAGTAGGTGATCTCTAAGGTCCCTTCCAACCTGAGCCATTCTGTGATTCCTTTAAAACTTTCAAGGGGTGCTGTAAAAATGTGACAGGAGTTGAACAGCTTGTGCATGGAAAACAGCCTCTTATGCTGGCTTCTAGCCTGCTGATCTCCCTGTAATCTCTTGAACAGTTAATACATCATTGAGCATATATTTGCATATGCATAGCTGTACAAAATACATGGATAGTTCTATCTACAGCTTTACTTGGGACATGGGCTGTCTCTCTCTCTCTCTCAGATGCCCAGCAGACTGTGGTGCTGGCCCAGGGCTGGCACTCCTCAGAGCTGGGATTCAGGATGAGGTGAGGTAGATGATGTGTTGCTGAGTGAAACCTCTGATGGAAGATGAAGACGGGAGGTGAAGCTGCCAAATGTTCACCTGAGAAATGCAGCATGAGAAAAATGCCTCAAAACTGACAGGGGTGGAGGAGTGGGATCAGATGGGAAGCAGATCACACAAGCCTTGAAGAAAGGTTGCCCCAGGCAGTGAATAGGGTAGCAGAACTCGTTCACCTTCTGCTTTGGTAGCTGATCTCTTTGTTGTCCCAACCAGGGTGCTGCTTTACATTTCTGACATGATTTGTGTAGCTTCTGTTCCTTAAGCAGCTGTCTGTCTGCTTTACCCTTTAGGATTTCATTTGCATTGAATTGGTGCTACTTAAGCATATGTCAAAAAGATGCTTTGAGAAAACATGGTGAGTGAAAGCATGGGGGGCTGGGGAGGAAGGCACTTGGAAAACCGATTTTGCAGCAGTAATACCCCTGAGCCCTGCAGAGCTCATTCCAGCTGTGCAGCTTCTCACATCCCTGCTCATGCTGGGAAAATCAGTTGGGTTTTTCAACCCTGGGGCTGTAGTTGGGGGTGTTTCTGTCCTTGGCATGCAGTAGAAGGGGCCACCTCCTTGAGGCATCGCTGAGGGGGAGCTGTCAAGCCCAGCCCGACTGGTTGAAGCCAGTGCTGGTGGAAGTGCTGCAACATGCTGAGAACTGGGAGGTTTGAGGGCTTGTTAGTGGCTTGCTGGTTGTTAGATTTTAAAAGAGCACTTGCATCATGCTTGCCAGTTTCTGTCTGTATCCACTGGTGTGAAATTACATTTTTTCATAGGAGTAACAACCAAGGTACTCACCTAGCCTTTGGACATAAATCACCAACACAAAGCAAGAAATGAGTGCTGAGACCACCAGTGCAGGCGTGGGAGCTAACACCACAGATCCTACCTGGTGCCTGGGAAGTGCTGGAAGCTGTTTACCAGCATGATGCTGCGTGGGCTGCACAGCCTTAACCTTAGCTCCCCTGGGTAAACTGCTGCTGCAAAGGGAGCCCATTAGCTGGTGAAAACGTGCTTTAACTCCTGCACTGTTTGCTGCTGCCTGGTGGGAACTTTCCCTGTTACTTAGTTAAGTTCTGCAGGAAGGCCATTTGGGCCCTAATTCTGCAGCAGTGCATAAACAGGAAGGCTTCAGCTCCATTTCCAGTTTCTGGTTTGCAGAGTTGAGTGAAACTTAGAAAAATAATATTACTGCCTTTTATTAGTGACTGTCACTGGGTTTGGCCAGTTTCAGACAGAGTTGTGCAGGAAGCTGGGTCTACTCAGTCTGGAGAAAAGAAGGCTCTGAGGAGACCTTCTTGTGGCCTTCCAGTATCTGAAAGGGGCTACAAGAAAGCAGGGGAGGGACTTCTTAGGGTGTCAGGGAGTGATAGAACTGGAGGGAATGGAACAAAACTAGAAATGGGTAGATTCAGATTGGATGTTAGGAAGAAGTTCATCCCCATGAGGGTGGTGAGACACTGGCGCAGGTTGCCCAGGGAGGTGGTGGAAGCCTCCTGCCTGGAGGTTTTCACAGCCAGGCTGGATGTGGCTTTGAGCAACCTGCTCTAGTGTGAGGTATCCCTGCCTATGGCAGGGGTGTTGCAACTAGATGATCCTTGAGGTCCCTTCTAACCCTAACAATTCTATGATTCTAAGTTGGGATGGAAAGCTCTGGGAAGAGCAGGAGATCTGCTTTGGGTTTTCTCCTTGAGGGTTTCGGTAGCCCCTTTGCAGCCAGCAGGTTTTTTTTGCAGGCACTGTAGATGTTAACACTTTACACTGCTACCCACTGGCCATACTTGTTTGAAAATAACTCAATTCCTTGATTTATCTGCCCACATCTGCAAATACATAGTTGACTCCATGGTTTTCTTTGAAACACTGATGACTAGTCTGTTAAAATGAAACCTTTATACAGGTGGTGCTGAGGGAGTAATGACAGCTTTGATGCTTCCCTCCAGTGGTGGTCAGAAGACTCTTAGGATAGTGAAATGTGTATGAAACGTTCCCTGTCCTGCTAAACTCCAGTTGGATGTGGCAGGTTTTGAAGAGTGTGCTTGGGAGGCAAGTGGGAATTGGATAAGTATGGCTCAGCACTTTATTTTTAAATGGGAAAACTACCCAACTGTCTATAAGGACAGAAAGAGGAGAGTGTGGTGTTGAGAACAAAACAGCCTCAGAGCTGACAGCTTTGGGTGGAAGCAGCTGTGGTGAGGCTGCTGTAGGAGTGCAGCTTGTTGCTGCTAGTGGTGTCTCAAGGTGACAATGAACTTTGAGGTGTCTCTCTTTGACCAGATGTGGTAGGACCAGGGAGCCAATTAAGCTTCATCTTGCAGCCTCTGGAAACTTTTATTAGGCTTCTGTGGGTGAAAGTAAAGACTTCTGGACTGGATTCTCAATTGGAGTCCAAGCAGGTGCTTATTTTACACAAGGAAAAGCATTTTTGGCTTTGTTTCTCATTTGGAGGGGGCTCTGGGCGTGCAGATGCAGGAACTTGGGACGTGTCTGTGTGGGAATGCATTTGAGGAAGCTTACACAAGAGTCTGTTTGCAGCTGGGGAAAGGGCAATCTGGGGAAGGTGGTGGTGATGAGATCAGAAGCAGGACAGTAGTACCCACAGGGAGCTGCAGGCCTGGTGCAGGAGCTGCTGTGTCAGTGAACTCTGGGGCAGCCAGGCACTGGAATGGAGATAACCCAGCAGCATCCAGTCTAGCCTGCAATTCTGATGGTGTGTCCTTTTGCCCACTGCTGGATTGTGTCCAGCTTCGCATCCCCAAGCCCTTTTCTGCAGGGCTGCTCTCAATTTCATCATCCTCAGCCTGGATATCTAGTAGTGCCCTGACCTAGGTGTAGGACGTGACACTTGGCCTTCTTGAACCTCATGAGATTCCTCAGCTCACCTCTCCAAGTCCATCTGGATAGTGTCCTTCAGATTTATCAGCAGCACCACAAATGTGGGTTTCCAGGTGACCTTCAAGCAAAGATGCTGTGATTTAACAGCTGCCTGCAAGTGTTGCTGAATTTTCTTGTTTCCTGAGGTCTTGGGTGTCAGGTTGGACTTGATGATCTTTGAGGTCTTTCCCAACCTTATTGATTCTATGATTCTTTGTGCTGAGAGACAGGGTGACTGAATCACAGAATCAATAAGGTTGGAAGAGACCTCAAAGATCATCAAGTCCAACCTGTCACCCAAGACTCATTTAGCTTGGAAAACACTCTTAAGATCACCAAGCTCAACCACGAACCCACTACTGGCAAGTCCACCACTAAACCATGCCCCTCAGCACCACATCTACACAGCTTTGAAATCCCTTAGGGACAGTGATTCTACCACTTCCCAGGACTGCCTGTTCCAAGGCTTGAGAACCCTTTTGAGGAAGAAATTCTTCCTCATACCCAAACTGAACCTCTGCAGGCACAACTCAATGGTCAGGTCTGCCCCCTGCAACACCTCCTGCAAAAACAGGGTCACTTTACCTCCCTGGGCACCTCACACAGCGAATGTGGGATGCTGGTTACCCTACCAGGAGCAAAGCCCAAGCAGAGCTGAAGACAGAGCTGAGGTTATATGGCACCACTGATGGTCGTGCTCACCTGTGGAGTGGGTCACACTAGCTGCTTAGGTTATGTAGGGCTTGTGACAAACCAGGGTTCACTTTCACAAGCAAAGTGTGAGTGTGCTTGGCTGAGAACCATCAAGCTGGGGGGTGAGGTGGTCAGCTGAGAGAGGGGACCCTGGTTTTATGTGCAGTGCATGGGACTGTCAAAGGTAAGAAAAAACCTTATGCACCAGGAGAGGTTCAGGCTGGATGTTAGGAACTATTTCTTCACAGTGGGGTTTCTCAAACACTGGAATGATCTGCCCAGGGCACTGGTGGAATCACTGCCCCTGGAGGTGTTTAAGCGGCCTGTGGACCTGGTGCTTGGGGAGATGGTTTAGTGTTGACCCTTCAGTGCTGGGTCAAAGGGTGGACTGGATGATCTTTGAGGTCTCTTCCAACTGGATATATTCTGTGATTTTTGTGTGCTTGGAAAATAAACTGCAGCAATCTTATGTCCTGTACCCGATGAGGAGCAGCCATCATTTGAGGCTGGGATGCTGCTAGGATTCATTTCTGACCTGTGCATGGATTTTGTTGCTTTGGATGCTATTAGCATTTATTTTAAGCTGTTTCTCAAACTCAGGAGGAAAGTTCTTATCTCTGCTCTTCCTTAGTCTACAAGTTTCTGTGTGTTCACAGGGCATGTGTCCATGCCTGTGCTCCCTGCGTTGCCTGCCCCAATGCTTCCTTCCCTGACAGTCTATATTTAGCGTGAGCAGTGTTTGCTGGGGTGCAGGACTGCAGGCAGCTGCCTTGCAAGCAAAAGGAAGCTGTTCTCTGTCGGGATAAGAGGGAATGAAGGGCAGGATTTCCTGTGGAAACTCGCCCACAGGGGAGTTGACTTTGAACTTTGTGACGAAAAAGGCTAAATGAAAAACCTGGACAACTTACCCCAGCATGAGTGGGTTTTGCTTCCTCTTTGTTACTCTGCAGCATGCTTGCTGTAGAATCAAGCCTTCTTCTGGAAGGGGGAGCAGGACCATTCCAAAACCATGTTTTGGAGCACACTTGTCCAGAACTGACAAGATAACTCTTCTGCCTGTTTTCACAGGCACTTACTAGTGTGTGGGGCAAGTGCTGAGGCTATCAGCTGTAGCTTGTGCCACACATGTAGCTGTCCTGATGTGGCTTTGTGCCATGTAGTGCGGGGGACATTCCATGAGAGTGGTGAGACCCTGGAATGGGTTGTCCAGGGAGGTGGTTGAGGCCCCGTCCCTGGAGGTGTTTAAGCCCAGGCTGGATGAAGCTCTGGCCAGGCTGATCTAGTGTGGGGTGTCCCTGCCCATGGCAGGGGGGTTGGAACTAGATGATCCTTGTGGTCCCTTCCAACCCTGACTGATACTATGACATGCTGTGGGGTCCCTCTGCCACCGAGGGGATCGTTGGCTTTGTCTGTGCAGAGCAGCAGTGGCAGGCAGGACGAGCTCCCAGAGCAGCAGATGTGTTCCCTGCTGAAAGTGAGCTGTTTTTCCCCTCTCTCACTAATGGCTGTAAAAATAACCTATCTTCAGGATAGTCACTGAGAGACTGAGACAGTCCTGGTGTGAGAGAATTCATCATCCTATTTCTTCCTGAAAAAGGCTGTCAAGGCCTGGCCCAGGCTGCCCAGGGCAGCCCCCATCCCTTGAGAGCTTTCAGAGTCATGTAGGTGTGGTGCTGAGGGCCATGGATTAGTGGTGACCTGGCAGTGCTGGGTAAACAGACAATGATCTCGGAGGTCTTTTCCAGCCTGAATGATTCATGGTACGATTCTGCCTCCCTGCAACACTTTCCAATCCATGCTTCAGCTCAGGCCTGCTCTGCAGCTCCATTTTCAGGAGAGAGGTGCATAAACATATCTGAAAAGAGTTTCTGAGCTGGAGTCTTGCTTGGTAATAGCACACACAAACCCTGGCTTCTCCTGATTGATGTGTTTATTTTTCCAAGCTGGTTAGCCACAAGCTGAGGGAGGAGCAGCTCTTGCAGAAGGGCTCTTCTGGTGTCATGCTGACCTTCTGCTGCGTGCAGCTCTTGGTGTTTGCTCTGAATGTGTATTGCTGCAATGGAGTGCAGGCTGCTTCTGTGTACTTGGGAGTTTCAAACTTGGGCTGTAGGTGATTCATGAACTTCTGCCTGATTTCCTTGTTTGTCTGAGCAAGAGATTGCTTCCAGACACAGGTCTTGAATCATCCTTTAGGAAGTGTGAGCATTGTTCATACTGAATGAGGTGACCAGTTTCAAGTTTGCCATGCCAACTTCATTTCTCTGTTGGTAATGAATGGTTTTCATGGTTTGGTTTTTTTCTCCTTTCCTTTTCTCTTTGAGTAGTATTCTTGGCTGCACTTTCTATGCTCAAGTTGTTCAGGAGGGTCTCCTGCATATCAAAGAATGTTAAGGGTTGGAAGGGACCTCAGAAGATTGAGTCTAAACCCTGCTGCCAGAGCAGGATCACCTAGAGCAGGTCACACATCCAGGCAGGTTTTGAATATCTCCAGAGAATGAGATTCCACAACCCCCCTGGGCAGCCTGTTCCAGGGCTCTGTCGCCCTCACAGGGAAAAAAATGTTCCTCCTGTTTTCATGGCTCTGGGCAGCCTGATCTAGTGTGGGGTGTCCCTGCCCATGGCAGGGGGATTGGAACTATATGATCCCTGTAGTCCCTTCCAACCCTAACTGATACTATGAGACTATGAAGTCTAACCAATCACCCAACCCTAACTAATCAACTAGACCATGGCACTGAGTGCCTCATCCAGGCTTTTCTTAAACACCTCCAGGGACAATGACCCCAGCAGCTCCCTGGGTAGCCCATTCCAATGGGCAATCTCTTTCTGGGAAGAACTTTGTGGTGGTTCTAGGCTATGCCTTTAAAATTTAGTTACAGATTTTTGAGCAGAAAAGTAGAAAAATATAAATCATCATTGGGTGTAAAAAGGAAAACTAAAGATTGTTCTAAACAAATTCATTGGAGAAATATCTGCTATAAGACCAGCTGTACCAAAAGAATTCATTCTGCAGGCTGGGGTAGGGGGAGGTTGTAGCCAGGAGGGGGTTGGTCTCTTCTCCCAGGCAATCAGCGTCAGAACGAGGACACAATCTCAAGCTGCACCAGGGGAAGTTTAGGCTGGAGGTGAGGAGAAAGTTCTTCCCAGAGAGAGTTGTTAGGCTTTGGAATGTGCTGCCCAGAGAGGTGGTGGAGTCCCCATCCCTGGAGGTGTTCAAGAGGGGATTGGATGTGGCACTTGGTGCCATGGTTTAGTAGTCATGAGGTCTGTGGTGACAGGTTGGACTTGATCTTTGAGGTCTTTTCCAACCATATTGATTCTATGATTCTTTTCTGATCTCTTCTCTGCTTGCTTTGCTCAGGAGAGATTAACCTGTTTTTTGTGCTGACCTTGGCTGTGTTGTTAAGTCCAACCCCTGCTTTCTCTCTGCTCCTTTCATCCACTTGGTATCTGGAATCATGGCTACAGAGGCTCAGAGGCAGATTATACTCCCAACAGAGAAAGATTCTAACTGCCTATGAAGGAGTAAAAGCTGCTTCTGAAGTAATTGGAACTGAGTCACAACTTCTTCTAGCTCCTAGATTGCCAGTTTTGAATTGGATGTTTGAAGGTAAAGGTTCCTCACCACATCAAACCTCTTTTCAAGATCAAGCCTAAACTGCCTCCTGCACAGCTTGAGGCTGTGTCCTCTTGTTCTGGTGCTGGTTGCCTGGGAGAAGGGACCAATCCCCACCTGGCTACAACCTCCCTTCAGGTAGTTGCAGACAGCAATAAAGTTTTCCCTGAGCCTCCTCTTCTCCAGGCTAAAGAACTGCAGGTCCCTCAGCCCCTTCTCATAGGGCTTGTGCTCCAGACCCCTAACCACTCCTGGCCTTGCTGTTGTGGGGAGCCCTTTGATCAATTTCTCATAATCAATAATTTCAAGGTCAGTGTGATCCTCAAGCTTTTGGAAGATCTTGCTCAGACTGCAGTTTTGACAGCACGTGATGCAATTACATTTTGGGAGTTAAAGGCAGGTGGCTTTGAACCCTTCCCCCTGTCTTGTGGTGTTAGAGGTGATGCCAATTGTCATCTTGGTATCAACTGTAATGTAGATGTCTTTACATCCAGCTCCTTTGAAGAGCTAGTTACTTGACTTCAACAGTTTGGGTTCAGTGGTATCCATCCTGGTGTTTCCCTAAGATGTGGCTGGTGTCTCTCACCCTGTAACAGGTTACCTGCTGCTGTCCCTGTTAGTATCATAGTAGTATCATAGTATCAGTCAGGGTTGGAAGGGACCACAAGGATCATCTAGTTCCAACCCCCACCATGGGCAGGGACACCCCACACTAGATCAGCCTGGCCAGAGCCTCAGCCAGCCTGGGCTTAAACACCCCCAGGGATGGGGCCTCAACTACCTCCTGGACAACCCATTCCAGGGCTTCACCACTCTCATGGGGAAGAACCTCCTCCTCATGTCCAGAGTGAATCTCCCCACCTCCAGCTTCATTCCATTCCCCCTAGTCCTATCACTCCCTGACATCCTGAGCAGTCCCTCCCCAGCCTTCCTGTAGGCCCCCTTCAGATACTGGAAGGCCACCATTAGGTCACGTCAGAGCCTTCTCTTCTGCAGACTGAACAGCCCCAACTCCTTCAGTCTGTCCTCACAGGAGAGGAGCTCCAGCCCTCTGATCATCCTTGTGGCCCTTCTCTGGACACCTTCCAGCACCTCCACATCCCTCTTGTAATAGGGGCTCCAGAACTGGAGGCAGTACTGGGCTGTTTCTGATGTTTCAGAGGATGCTGCTGGGTTGCTGGCTGGGGAGGGCTGTCTCTTGGTGTCTCTCCTAGGCTAGGCACACGTGGTTTCCGTGGTTTGAAGAGGTCTCATGGTGTACAGGGTGGTTTGCAGGCACTCTCAATTACTTGAAAACACAAAGCCTTGAAAACCAGCAGTAGGTGCTTAGTGTTTTTCTCTGAGTCTGTGATGATGGGAGGCCCAGGCTCTTGGTTCTCATGCTGTTTGTGCTGGGGATGTGTGCACAGCTCTGAGCCTAGGCCCACTGATCCCTCTCAGGCTGTCAAGGGCTGCTTCAGCAGCGTTCCCACCGCGTTTCTCCTCGCTGAGGCTGCACGCAGTATGTTTTCTGCATTACTCCACAGGAAGCCCTGACTGCTTCAGTTTCTCTTTTGTATTCCCACCATGTATTGTGTCTTGATTTAGAGCTGCTCACAGGAAAGGAGATCAACAGAGAGGAAAGTAAACAAAGTAGAGGTTTACTTCATTTTAGCAGACAGTCAGCTATCAGCCATGTGTGGGTTGAGCTTCACCAGAGAGACCAAGCTAGTTGTTCTCAGAACATTGCACCAGGGAGCTCAGCCCTCAGTTTTGTTCCCCTCACTCCAAGAAGGGCATTGAGGTGTCCTGTGCAACTGTGCCAAGGAGAGAGGAGTCCTGGTTGCCACCATGCGTTCTCAAGCAGGGCGCCTGGGTGTGTGCCCTGTCTGGGTTGGGAGAGGAGCTCTCTTGGTTGGAGGAGACAGATGATCTAATTACAGAGCAGGAGTTCAGAAAGCTTTCTGTAGGATTTCAATCCATCCAGTAGAGACTAACAAGCCAAGCTAGGTGGGAATTTGAGCAACCTGGTCTTAGTGGGTGGTCACTGAGTCGCAGAATCGTTTTGCTTGGTAGAGACCTTCAAAATCATCAAGACCAGCTGCTAACCCAGCACTGTCAGAAACATGAACAGCAGGAAGGAGAGGAAAAATAACCCCAACCCACTGAAAACTTGCTCTCTAGATCAGATTAAAATTAATTTAGAAGTATGTCCTTTGGTGCCTTGTCTGAAATAGGATGTAAACAACTTTCACATGGTCTCCTCTGCTATCTGACACTTGAAGAAGCATCTAGTGACCTACTCTATTAGTGTGCTGAACTGCATTTTAGTATCCCCCTGCTTCTGTCTAGTTCATAGAATCATGGAATTGACAGGGTTGGAAGGGACCTCAAGGATCATCCAGTTCCAACCCCCCTGCCATGGGCAGGGACACCTCACACTACAGCAGGTTGCTCGGAGCCCCGTCCAGCCTGGCCTTAAAAACCTCCAGGGATGGGGCCCCAACCACCTCCCTGGGCAACCTATTTCAGTGTCTCACCACCCTCTGCCTAACATCCAATCTGAATCTACCCACTTCTAGTTCTGCTCCATTCCTTCTAGTCCTATCATCACTTGACACCTTAAAAAGTCCCTCCCCAGCCTTCCTGTAGGCCCCCTTCAGATACTGGAAGGCCATAATAAGGTCTCCTGGAAGCCTTCTCTTCTGCAGACTGAACAGCCCCAACTCTCTCAGTCTGTCTCCATAGCAGAGCAGCTCCAGCCCTCTGCTCATCCTCGTGGCCCTTCTCTGGACACCTTCCAGCACTTCCAGATCCTTCCTGTAATAGGGGCTCCAGAACTAGAATATATTAGAATAAACCAAACCAGGTTGAAAGAGACCTTCAAGATCATCGTGTCCAACCCATCAACCAATCCAACCCACCCAAACAGCTAACCCATGGCACCAAGCACCCCAACAAGTCTCCTTCTGAACACCTTCAACTAGATGCAGTGTTCCAGGTGGGGTCTCATCAGCACGGAGCAGAGGGGGAGAATCGCCTCCCTCGAGGTGTAAGTTCATGTGACAGTTCCCTAAGTTGCTGTTCTTAACAGGAAAATCTCTGCTTGCTGATACAGCAAGCTTAACAGAGGTTGCTTGCAGTAGGCAGATCTGGTGTTCACACAGTGGTGACCCATCAACTGATGGCTCACTACAGGACCATGCTGCTTCCTGTGGTGGGTCCATCCCCACCTCCCACCGTGGCTGGGAAATGCGAGTCAGGACAATACTGCTTCCCTCCAAGTTGCACTGCAAAGCACCTGCAGCACACAGGAAACTCATCAGGAAAGATCCTCCAAACCCAGGGACTAACCCAGGGCCTTCTGGTTTCTGTGGAGCTGGCTGTGTTGGGGCTGAGGGTGGGTTGTCATTTTTTGTTTGTTGGCTCAGCAATTTTTCTTGTGGGATCTGGGAGGAGGGGCACTTGAGTCCATCTTTATTGATGATCTGGATGAGGGCATTGAGTCCATCATCAGTAAATTTGCTGACGACACCAAGCTGGGGGCAGGAGTTGATCTGCTGGAGGGTAGAGAGGCTCTGCAGAGAGACCTCAACAGGCTGGACAGATGGGCAGAGTCCAAGGGCATGAGATTGAACACATCCAAGTGCCAGGTTCTGCACATTGGCCACAGCAACCCCATGCAGTGCTACAGGCTGGGGTCAGAGTGGCTGGAGAGCAGCCAGGCAGAGAGGGACCTGGGGGTACTGGTTGATGGTAGGCTGAACATGAGCCTGCAGTGTGCCCAGGCAGCCAAGAAGGCCAATGGCATCCTGGCCTGCATCAGGAACAGTGTGGCCAGCAGGAGCAGGGAGCTCATTCTGCCCCTGTACACTGCACTGGTTAGGCCACATCTCGAGTCCTGTGTCCAGTTCTGGGCCCCTCAGTTTAGGAAAGATGTTGAGATGTTGGAAGGTGTCCAGAGAAGGGCAACAAAGCTGGGGAGGGGTTTGGAGCACAGCCCTGTGAGGAGAGGCTGAGGGAGCTGGGGTTGCTTAGCCTGGAGAAGAGGAGACTCAGGGGAGACCTTCTTGCTCTCTACAACTACCTGAAGGGAGTTTGTAGACAGGCAGAGGTTGGTCTCTTCTCCCAGGCAGCCGGCACCAGAACAAGAGGACACAGTCTCAGACTGCACCAGGGGAGGTTCAGGTTGGATGTTAGGAAGAAGTTCTACGCAGAGAGAGTGATTGCCCATTGGAATGGGCTGCCTGGGGAGGTGGTGGAGTCACCATCATTGGAGGTGTTCAGGAGGAGACTTGCTGGGGTGCTTGGTGCCATGGGTTAGTTGTTTAGGTGGGTTGGATTGGATGATGGGTTGGATGTGATGATCTTGAAGGTCTCTTCCAACCTGGTTTGGTTTATTCTAAATTGCAGGTTTAACTCCTGATACAAATATTTTCATACCACACACAGTGAAACCCTCAGCTGTTGCAGATAACAAGTCATTATCCCCATAGTCAACCTACAGGGGAGTTCTAAAAGGTCTAATTTTAAACAGGCAAAATAAAGAAGCCCCACCAGTGCAGGAGATAGGCCATGGTGGTGGTCACAATTGTGCTTATGCCAGAGCTCTATTTAGTCTGTGTGCAAGAACAGATGGGTTTTATTTACACACTCTCTCAGCATAATGTCTGTTTTCCCCATGCCATTCCAAAATCAGGATGCAAAGCAATTGAAATCCTGAGTTATTAATCTGGCTAATCCCTGCTATTTGCTAACAATTAGGGGGTGTGTGGGGGTGTAAATGCTGGGGGTTGGATTAGCTCCTGTTGTAATACTCTTAACGTGCTGGTTAGCCAAATATCCAGGAGCCTTTAATCTTTCCGTGAGATGTTGCTAACAGAAGTTAAATTCAAAGCATGTTGGGGGTTTGCTGGGGTCAAGGTAGTTCAGATTCGTGGCTGGTCTGATTCCAGGCTTTGCAGTTGTGCAGGTCATAATTCATTGGTAGTTATCATCCTGTGCTTGTGTCTGGCTGGGTTTCTCTCATCCATGGGATGCAGACAGAGATCAGCCCTTGAGGGCTGGGTTCTCATCTCTCCTCTGCTCAGCCAGCCTGTGGCACTGCTGGGGGTGTTCACAGCGACAGCAGAGGGTGAACGCTGCCCAGATGCTACAGACCTTCAGAAAACCTGTTCTTTTGAAGTGGTTTAACTTCATTGCTTTGAAGGATATACCTGGATGTCTGTTAGACCTCTGCAAACCTGGTCTTGTTGCTATCAGATAGCACAGAATCTCAACCCCAGCATGGTTAGACTGGAAAGGACCTCTAGAAATGATCCAGTCCACCCCTCCTGCTAAAGCAGGGGGTACCCACAGCAGCTGGCCTGGGATCACAATGCCCAGGTGGGTCTGGAATCTGTTCAGAGGAGGAGACTCCACAGCCTTTCTGGGCAGCCTGCTTCAGGGCTCCAGCACCTTCAGATAACATCCTGAAGGCAGAAGCCCTTGTTGCTCCACCCCAGTGTAATGTAATCCAGCAGGAAACTACCTGGTACTTCACTTGACTAAAAAGAGTTCTGAAAGAATGTGTACCTTAAACTCCCCCACTGTAATTAAATGAAGATCAGCTTTCAATTACAACGTTGAGAGAAGGCCTCTGTTCTCTTGACACTGGACTAACTAAAAAAGCAGTGGATTTGGGACAGACATTTTCACTCTGTTTGGAATATAGATGTGTATGTGAAAGGCACACAGGTATAGATGTGTGCATGCTTACCTACACACACACATCCCTCTCCTCCTCTCAGCACTGGCCAGTAGGTCCAGGGAGGGGATACTAACCCTCTGCCAAGACCTCCTGTAGTTCTGGGTCCAGGTCTGGAGTTCTCAGCACAGGAGAGACATGGACCTGTTGGAGTGGGACCACAGCAGTGATGGGAGGGCTAGAAGCCCTCTGCTGTGAGGCCAGGCTGAGGGAGTTTGGGTCATTCAGGCTGGAGGATAGAAAAGACCTTCTGAGGTCCTTTCAGTGCTTTAAGGGTCTGATCAGAAAAGCTGGGGACAGACTTTTGAGCAGAGCCTGTTGTGACAGGGCAAGAGATGATGGTTTGAACTCAGAGGGAGATTCAGACTGGAGAGAAGGAGGAAATGTTTGATATTGAGAGTGGTGAGAGCCTGGCCCATGTTACCCAGAGAGGTGGTAGATGCCCCATCCCTGGAACCATTGCAGGTCAGGTTGTTTGGGGCTGTGAGCAACTTGCTCTAGTTGCAGATGTCCCTACTGAATGCAGGAGTTTGGGCTGGATGAACTTCAAAGGTCCCTTCCCACCCAAAGCAGTCTGTGGTTCTGTGATGCTGCTCCAGTGAGTGTTCATTCCCATGTGCAGATGAACAGCACAGCATTATGAGGGAAGGGAGGAAATGTTTGGCTTCCCCTTTCTTGTTTATAACCCCCAATTGCAGTGACTCTTGTACCCCAGCCCCCACCTCAGACAATATTTGATATAGGTGGCACAGGCTGAGGAAAGAGGATGCCTCTGTGCATGGTGTTGCTTTGCAGGTTATCAAGCAGCTTACCTCTCACTAAAATAGAGGGCCATCAATTATGAAAGCTGTGTGGTGGCTAATTACCAGTCTGTCCAGGGAGACACAGAACAGGTGGTTTGGGTGCTTGCATTTTCACTGAGATGCCTGCAGTGTGTTTCATAGAATGGTCTGGGTTGGAAGGGACCTCTAAAGGTCATCTAGTCCAGCAGTCAGCAGGGACATCCTCAACTAGATCAGGCTGCCCAGAGCCCTGTCAAGCCCCACTTTGTGTATCTTCAGGGATGGGGCCCCAACCACCTTCCTGGGCAACCTCTTCCAGTGTTCCTCTGCCCTCATAGTAAAGAACTTGTTTCTAACATCTAATCTACATCTGTTTTAATCTGGTTTGAAGCCATTGCCCCTCATCCTGTCACTGCAGGCCTTTGGAAACAATGTCTCTCTATCCTTCTTGTAGCCCTCTTCAGATATTGGAAGGTTGCTATTAGGAAGCCCTTAATGAGCTGTGAAAGCCTGCAGGAGGACACTGGCTGTGTGAATCCTGCCTTCAGAGGATCTCCAACACTGGCTACCAAGGCTTTGGGCACTTAACCAGCCTTGTACTGCTGGTGTCTGCAGAGAGGAGCTGGAGAGCAGTTAGGTTGCATCTGTGGCCAAGCTCCCCTGCCACCAATGGCTCCCAAAGGCCAGCAGCCACCTGTCTGCGGTGGAAAATGCAGCCCTTGGTGTTGCTGTGCTTGCTTTCCACACAGGATCTGCTTGGTGCTCAGGGTCACTGCAGGTGTGCTGCTATAGCCTGACATGACTGCCCATTGTGGCATCTCACTCCAGGAAAGACATTGAGGTGCTGGAGCAAGATCAGAGAAGGCTAACAAAGCTGGTGAAGGGCCTGGAGCACAGGTCTGGTGAGGAGCAGCTGGTGGACCTGGGGCTGTGCAATCTGAAGAAAAGGAGGCTGAGGAGAGACCATCAGTCACTCTACAACTCCCTTAAAGGAGCTTGGAGCCAGGTGGGGGTTGGTCTCTTCTCCCAGGGAACAAGCAACAGGGCAAGAGGAAATGGCCTCAAGTTGTGCCAGGGGAGGTTTAGGTTGGATATGAGGAACAATTTCTTCCTGATGAAGGTTGTCAAGGCCTGGCCCAGGCTGCCCAGGACAGTGGTGTAATCCCCATTCCTGGAGGAGTTTCAAAGCTGTGGAGATGTGGTGCTGAGGGACATGGTTTAGCATGGGACTTGGCAGTGCTGGGTTAAGGGTCTGGACTTGCTCTTTTCCATCCTAAACAATTCTATGACTCTGATTCTAATACTGCAGTGTGGCTCTGTCCCATGGGGAGTCAGCCCAGGACAACCTGTCTGTTAGTCTCTCCTATTAACTGTCCTTGAGTTCTGCCACTCTCTCATGTGTCTGGAAGAGGGCTGTGGCTGTGGAGGTTCCAGCCCTACTCCTGCAGACACAGACCATTTCTGCTTCTTGGTGTGCAACCCTCAGTTTTGTGCCTGTTTCTGACCAGGCAATCCAGTATCCCATGGATACTGTCCCCTTACATGGTGTTTACCCCAAGCACTGCCTTCTCCTCTTGTTTCTTCAGTTCTCTTGATCCAGTGTCCAGTGAGCCACTGCTTTGATCAGCCCAGGAGGAAATGTGCCTCAAAGGCTACAATGAAAGAGTTGTGTATCCAAACCCTCTTTTCTCCGCCGCTTAAATTGCTCTAATTACCTCTTCCATGCATCTGTGCCTTGGAACTTGGTGTCTGTGACTCTGTAGTGTACATAGCAGCAGGGATGGTGCTCTCTTCCTTTTTCTGCTGCTACTTGGGCAAGCTAATGATGAGGCCATTGAGTCCATCATCAGTAAATTTGCAGATGACACCAAGCTGGGGGCAGGAGTTGATCTGCTGGAGGGTAGAGAGGCTCTGCAGAGAGACCTCAACAGGCTGGACAGATGGGCAGAGTCCAAGGGCAGGAGATTGAACACATCCAAGTGCCAGGGGCTGCACGTTGGCCACAACAACCCCATGCAGTGCTACAGGCTGGGGTCAGAGTGGCTGGAGAGCAGCCAGGCAGAGAGGGACCTGGGGGTACTGGTTGATGGTAGGCTGGACATGAGCCTGCAGTGTGCCCAGGTGGCCAAGAAGGCCAATGGCATCCTGGCCTGCATCAGGAACAGTGTGGCCAGCAGGAGCAGGGAAGTCCTTGTGCCCCTGTACTCAGCACTGGTTAGGCCACACCTTGAGTCCTGTGTCCAGTTCGGGGCCCCTCAGTTTAGGAAAGACGTTGACTTGCTGGAAGGTGTCCAGAGAAGGGCAACAAAGCTGGGGAGGGGTTTGGAGCACAGCCCTGTGAGGAGAGGCTGAGGGAACTGGGGTTGCTTAGCCTGGAGAAGAGGAGGCTCAGGGGAGACCTTCTTGCTCTCTACAACTACCTGAAGGGAGGTTGTAGGCAGGCAGATGTTGGTCTCTTCTCCCAGGCAACCAGCATCAGAACAAGAGGACACAGTCTCAAGCTGTGCCAGGGGAGGTTTAGGCTGGAGGTTAGGAAGAAGCTCTACACAGAGGGAGTGATTGCCCATTGGAATGTGCTGCCCGGGGAGGTGGTGGAGTCACCATCATTGGAGGTGTTTAGGAGGAGACTTTGGGGTGCTTGGTGCCATGGTTTAATGGATGAGGTGGTGTTGGGTGATAGGTTGGATATGATGATCTTAAAGGTAAGGTTCGGTTCTATTCTATTCTATTCTATTCTATTCTATTCTATTCTATTCTATTCTATTCTATTCTATTCTATTCTATTCTATTCTATTCTATTCTATTCTATTCTATTCTATTCTATTCTATTCTATTCTATTCTATTCTTTGCCAGTAAACATTTAAAACTACTATAGGGGGTCCAAAAATCTTGTTCTGCAAGTTTAAACTGAACAATTCCAGTGAAACAGCTGAAATGGTCATGGTGATGGCCCTGGAACCAGTTCTTGAGTAAGCCTGGTAACTCTGGTCAGACAGAGCTTGCTAGTGTAGGTTGAAAGGAGAGATCAAAAAGGGGCTGGGTACCACCTGGGACAGCATCCTTGGAACCTGTGAGCAGAATAGGGCTCCTGTGTTACTGTGCAGCACCAGGGAGCCTCTGGAGCTCCTGGTTTCAGAGCACTTCTGACCCCACATGGGGCTTGTAAGGGATGTTTAAGTCAAGCCCTTAGAAATCGTGGCTGCTTGTACTTTATGTTCAAATCTATGTGCAAAGCCCAAGCAGCCAGTTTCCCCTCTGTGCACATTGTGGAGCTCAGTGAATTTTCACAAAGGGAGTCAAGAATTATTACATATATTGTCCCCCCACCCCCCTCCCTGTTAGCTTAAAAAATGAGCCTATTCTTTGCTAAAAATAAATGTCACAAAATAGAACCTGCTTTCTATAATTCATCTGCTTTCTTCCATTTCCTTCTGAATGAAACTAAAAAGACATTTTCCAGGCTGTTAATTTGACTTCATTTAGTTCTCTTTCCCTTCCCTCCCTCCCCACCCCCCCTTCTGAATGAAAGGTTTCTTACCCAGTCTAAGTAGTTTTATTTTTCTGTCTGTTTTCCTGTTTTGAAAAGACTTCTTCCCTGCCTGGATGTATTTTCTTTTTGCAACAGGCTTAAAGCTTTCCTTTGGCTTGTTGGGTGTAATTGTGTAGGAAATGGAAATGCTGTGGAAAAGAGGGACTGTTTGTATGTTCTCTTGAAAGGCTGCTTGTTTGCAGGGTGTTACCAGCTCCTGTGGCATCCCTGTGTGTGCAGGGCTCTACTTCTTTGTGTAAGTCTGACCAGTAGAGTCACCAGTGTGACAGAAATAGACTTCAGATGGAAACTCAGCGTGAGAAGAGATGGGTTTGGTGGGATTGGGAATTCCAGGGAAAGGTCAAAGCAGCCTTGAATTGAAGGGAGTAGTGGCACACAGTCTCTGTGCCCTGTCATTTGAATGTGGATGCCACGTGGGGCTGCGGTCCAGAGAGAAGCTGTGCTTGTTCTGGGGACAAGGTTGCTGGTTGTGGCTCTGAGTTCCACTGTGGGCTGTTGGATGGCATGGCAGGATGAAACCAGAACTCTGCTCCCCAAGGCCCTGGGATGTTTACTGAGCTCAACTACAACAGCACACCCAAGGGGTGATGAGCTTCCCAAGCTGTTAGTGTTTGAGGAGGCAGGCTGTGCACATCTACTCAGCTTGCAGACAGTGTTTAAAGTGGGACAGAATAACTGATTAAGCCATGCTGAATGGGCTTATGGGTTTGTGTGTCCCAACACCTGGGGCCTTGAGCCAGGAGGGCAAGGGGATGGAGTGAGAGACAAGGCCGTGATACTCAGGAAAGAGAATAGAATAGAATAGAAAAGAATAAACCAGGTTGGAAGAGACCTCAAAGATCATCAAGTCCAACCTGTCACCACAAAACTCATGACTAAACCATGGCACCAAGTGCCATGTACAATCCCACTTTAAACTCCTCCAGGGATGGTGACTCCACCACCTCTCTGGGCAGCACATTCCAATGGCTAACAACTCTCTCTGGGAAGAACTTTCTCCTCACCTCAAGCCTAAACTTCCCCTGGCACAGCTTGAGACTATGTCCTCTTGTTCACTACATCAGGTTGCTCAGAGCCACATCCAGCCTGGCCTTAAAAACCCCCAGGGATGAGACTTCTACCATCTCCCTGGGCAACCTGTTCCAGTGTCTCACCACCCTTATGGTGGAAAACTTCTTCCTAACGTCTAATCTAAATCTCCCCTCCTCTAGTCCTATCACTACCAAACCCCCTAAAAAGTGGTACAGGACTGGAGGGAGTGCAAGCCAGGGTTGCTTGCAGGACTGGAGGGAGTGCAAGCCAGGGTTGCTGGCAGGACTGGAGGGAGTGCAAGCCAGGGTTGCTTGCAGTCCCTCCAAGGAGGCTGAGAAAGTGGTGTTCAGATTGATGAATGGAGAGCACTTGGTTCATCAGTGAATGGGTATGAAAGTAGTTAGCATTGAAGAGGACAAGGAAAAGATTAATTTCAGTTACTTTAGCAAAAGAATGAGGTAATTTAATGAAGGACAGAGTGTGGAGAGAAAGATGGGAAGAACACCAAAGACTCTGGAAGACATGAAATATGATGTGCCTATTTTTAGACAGAAAAATAGGAGAGAGATAAATTATCTTTCTACTTGATTGTTATCTCCAGTTCTTCAAGATCTAAGATTTTCTTTTATATGGATGTGGCTGGGCAGGGGTTTGAGGCAGAGGGCTAGAGTGCAGAAATTTACCACAGCGTGGTGACAACAGAAAGAAAAGATGCGGTCATATCATCAGAGGACGGCATGACAGTCAGGAGTGTGGCAGGCTCCTTCTGTGGCCAAGTTGGGCACGGTGGTCAGGTCCAGCACAGCCAGCAGGGTGACTGTGAGCAGAAGCTCACCAAAATCCCAGTCCCTGTCCAGAGGAGGCCTTGTTGGCAGCCCCAGGTGCTTCATTAGCACCATCTCTCAAAATTGCCTGCCAAGGCTTGACTGGATCTGCTGGAGGGTAGAGAGGCTCTGCAGAGGGACCTGGACAGGCTGGGCAGATGGGCAGAGTCCAAGGGCATGAGATGGAACACATCCAAGTGCCAGGTTCTGCACATTGGCCACAACAACCCCATGCAGTGCTACAGGCTGGGGTCAGAGTGGCTGGAGAGCAGCCAGGCAGAGAGGGACCTGGGGGTACTGGCTGATAGTAGACCAAACATGAGCCTGCAGTGTGCCCAGGCAGCCAAGAAGGCCAATGGCATCCTGGCCTGCATCAGAAACAGTGTGGCCAGCAGGAGCAGGGAGGTCATTCTGCCCCTGGACTCAGCACTGGTTAGGCCACACCTTGAGTCCTGTGTCCAGTTCTGGGCCCCTTCACTTTAGGAAGGAGGTTGACTTGCTGGAGCGTGTCCAGAGAAGGGCAATGAAGTTGGTGAGGGGTTGGGAGCACAGCCCTATGATGAGAGGCTGAGGGAGCTGGGGGTGCTTAGCATGGAGAAGAGGACGCTCAGAGGAGACCTTCTTGCTGTCTATAGCTACCTGAAGGAGGTTGTGGACAGGCAGAGGTTGGTCTCTTCTCCCAGGCAACCAACGCCAGACCAAGAAGACACAGTCTTAGGCTGTGCCAGGGGAGGTTCAGGCTGGAGGTGAGGAGAAAGCTCTTCACAGAGAGAGTTGTTAGCCATTGGAATGTGCTGCCCAGGGAGGTGGTGGAGTCACCATCCCTGGAGGTGTTCAAGAGGGGATTGGACGTGGCATTTGGTGCCATGGGTTAATAGTCATGAGGTGTTGGGTGACAGGTTGGACTTGATGATCTTTGAGGTCTTTTCCAACCTTGTTGATTCTATGATTCTCTGAGCCTTCTTAGTGAAAATCTGAGAGGATTTTCACAGCAGATGCAAAAGGGAGAGGTCTGTCCATGGATGTTTGTGGGGGAACATCCTTCTGCTTTTACACATCCTTTAATTGTGGGGAGTGGGGGAAAAAGCCCCCTTGACTCCACTGAGAAAAACAGTGAGTAGGGGGGCTATGGAGGTATTGTTGTAAAAAATACATTACTCTTCTTCTTACCTGATTTTTGTCTTTTCTGTTTTTCAGCCAGAAAATTTACAGAAGAATTGGCTTCGGGAATTTTATCAGGTAAAAGAAAACTTTGGTTTCTCCTGGAGTTCTGGACACATTTGCTTAATTAATAAGTTCTTTTGCTCTGTGAAGTTATAGTCTGTGTAGTCAAAACCAACCTGTGTGGTCCAAACATGACATGGACAGTGGCATTGAGTGCACCCTCAGCAAGTTTGCTGATGACACCAAGCTCTGTGGTGCAGCAGACAGGCTGGAGGGAAGGGAGGCCATCCAGAGGGACCTGGACAGGCTGGAGAGGTGGGCACCAACCTCATGAGGTTCAACAAGAGCAAGTGCAGGGTCCTGCATCTGGGTCGAGGCAATCCCAGGCACAAATCCAGGCTGGGCAGGGACTGGCTGGAAAGCAGCCCTGAGGAGAGAGCCTTGGGGGTGCTGGTGGACAAAAAGCTCAACATGAGCTCTCAGTGTGCACTTGCAGCCTGCAAAGCCAATCAGATCCTGGGCTGCATCAGGAGAAGTGTGGCCAGCAGGGCAAGGGAGGTGATCCTCGCCCTCTACTCAGCTCTGGTCAGACCCCACCTGTGCCTCCAGTTCTGGAGCCCCTATTACAAGAGGGATGTGGAGGTGCTGGAACGTGTCCAGAGAAGGACCACAAGGATGAGCAGAGGGCTGGAGCTCCTCTCCTGTGAGGACAGACTGAAGGAGTTGGGACTGTTCAGTCTGGAGAAGAGAAGGCTCCGAGGTGACCTCATTGTGGCCTTCCAGTATCTGAAGGGGGCCTACAGGAAGGCTGGGGAGGGACTGCTCAGGATCCCAGGTAGTGATAGGACTAGGGGGAATGGAATGAAGCTGGAGGTGGGGAGATTCAGGCTGGAGGTGAGGAGGAAGTTCTTCCCCATGAGAGTGGTGAAGCCCTGGAATGGGTTGTCCAGGGAGGTGGTTGAGGCCCCGTCCCTGGAGGTGTTTAAGCCCAGGCTGGCTGAGGCTCTGGCCAGGCTGATCTAGTGTGGGGTGTCCCTGCCCATGGCAGGGGGATTGGAACTAGATGATCCTTGTGGTCCCTTCCAACCCTGACTGATACTATGATACTATGAAACCATCCCTAAAAAGTATGTCTCCTCCTGGATTTCCAAGTGGCAGTTACCCAGCATACAGAGTTGGTTCTCATTGACCACACTCTGCCTAAATAAACCACTTTGGCATTCTGTATAAAATGACTTCAGTTTGGCATGAAATGGTTTGAAGTCACCTTGAGTGAGAATTATAGTTGAGTAATATTTTTGACAAAAACCTCTGGGGAAATCTAATTTATGTTGAAATCTTAACAGTTTCTGCTGTGGGTTTGCAGTAGAGCAGTCTGGCTTGCTCTTCCTTGATAAGCTTCTTGTTTAGGCACTGTGAAAGTACTGAAATAATAACAATAATAATAAACCAGGTTGGAAGAGACCTTCAAGATCATTGTGTCTAACCCATCAACCAATCCAACCCACCTAAACAACTAACCCATGGCACCAAGCACCCCATCAAGTCTCCTCCTGAACACCTCCAATGATGGTGACTCCACCACCTCCCCAGGCAGCCCATAAATGGAAGCCATGTGATAAAATGTGTTGTAAACTTTGGGTGTAGGGTTTCTAAGAGAACAAAAGCCCCTCTTGGAGATGGTGGTGGTGTGGTGGAGATTTGTTTCACTTGCTGAGTTCATGCAGGAATGTGCAAATGAACAACAGGAAGGGAGAGCTGGTGGCACATCCAAGGTGTCCTGTGCAGCCTGCTCTAGGTGAACCTGCTCTGGCAGAGGGGTTGGACTCCAGAGGTCCCTTCCAGCCCCTATCGCTCTGTGATTCCCTGTCAGCCCTGGGAAGTGGTGTGAGTGCTGCCAGAATAATGTTGGACCTGCCAGAATTTGATGCAGTTCACAGAGTCATGGTTCATAGAATGATGGAATGTCCTGAGCTGGAAGGGACTGCTCATGCAGTCCAATCCCGTGCAGTCAGCAGGGACATCTGCAGCTAGAGCAGGTTGCTCACACCCCCAAACCCCTGGCCTCTTCTCCCAGGCAACCAGCACCAGAACAAGGGGACACAGTCTCAAGCTGCACCAGGGGAGGTTTAGACTCGAGGTGAGGAGGAAGTTCTTCACCGAGCGAGTCATTTGTCATTGGAATGTGCTGCCCAGGGAGGTGTTCAAGAGGGGATTGGACGTGGCACTTGGTGCCATGGTCTACTCATGGGGTCTGTGTTGATAGGTTGGACTCGATGATCCTCGAGGTCCTTTCCAACCTAAGTTATACTGTGATACTGTGATACAACCTGACCTGCAATGGTTCCAGGGATGGGGCATCTACCCCTTCTCTGGGCAGCATGGGCCAGGCTCTCACCACCCCCAGGGTCAAACATTTTTTCCTACTCTCCAGTCTGAATCTCCCTCTCCGAGTTCAAACCATCACCCCTTGCCCTGTCACAACAGGCCCTGCTCAAAAGTCAGTCCCCAGCTTTTCTGACCAGCCCCTTGGAGCACTGAAAGGACACCAGATTCAGTTTTGCACTTCCCATGTAAAAATGATTAAAGCAGCCATATTCTACTGTTCAAGTTTTAAAGTGGAAACTATATCCAGAAACAAAAGAAACTGTTGGCAGTATTTTATGTTTTGCTTGTTTAGTAACTGAAAACATCCTGCAATTACTTCTCTGCTCAGGTTTCTGGGGCACCTTTGTTGTAAAATCCTGCACTGTGCTTTTGCTGGCAAGTTTAATGCAGAAATCCCAGAGTCAATGAACCCCTCTTGTATTGTTCACTATCTGTCAACTTCATAAAAGGTTCATCTGTTTATATTTTTCTTCTTCCATCATGATAGATTTCTAATCTGTGTACTTGGTGCTCAAAGTCTGCAGGCTTTCTCAGGTGTTTCTGATCACCTGAGTCCAGAGGAGGGCCACAAATACCATGAAAGGGCTGGAACGCCTCTGCTGTGAGGATAGGCTGAAGGAGCTGGTGTTGCTCAGCTTGGAGAAGAGAAGACTCCAGGGGGACCATAGAGCTGCCTTCCAATACCTGAAGGGATCCTACAAGAAGGCTGGAGAGGGACTTTTCATAAGGGTGTCTAGTAACAGGACAAGGGGGAGTGGTTTGAAGCTGAAGGAGAGTAGGTTTGGACTGGATCTTGAGAAGAAGCTCTTCATTACAAGGGTGGTGAGAGCCTGGAGTGGGCTGCCCAGGGAGGTTGTGGATGTCCCTGCCTAGGGTGTTCAAGGCCAGGTTGGATGAGGCCTTGAGCAGCCAAGTGTAGTTGAGAGGTGTCCCTGCCCTTGGTGACAAAGTTGGAGTACATTATCTTTAAGGTGCCTTCCACCCTAAGCCATTCTGTAATTCTGTGACTCTGTGATCAAAACCAAATTTGAAGTTGGGGCATTTACTTTTAGTTGGCTTCTCCATGTTTGTCTAAATACCACCTCTGACTTGAGACTTCACAGTCTTCAAGCTGCACCAGGGGAGGTTTAGACTTGATGTGAGGAGGAAGTTCTTCACCGAGCAAGTAGTTCGTCATTGGAATGTGCTGCCCAGGGAGGTGGTGGAGTCACCATCCCTGGAGGCATTCAAGAGGGGATTGGATGTGGCACTTGGTGCCATGGTCTAGTCATGAGGTCTGTGGTGACAGGTTGGACTCAATGATCCTTGAGGTCTCTTCCAACCTTGGTTACACTGTGATACCTTGGGAGCTAAATGTGTGGTTTTCCCAATTAATTGAAGTAACCATCAATTCAGAGGACATTCTTTAAGTCATTTTGGACACAGATGTTACCACATCCCTTAGAAAAGAGTGGTCCCTGCCCATGTTGGGGAGGTTGGAGTAGAAGATCTCTAAGCTTCCTTCCGGTCTGAGCTATTCTATGACTTAAACCCACACCACATCTATGTGAAAGGTTCTTCCTATGAATGAAATCTAGCTAGGAACTGCGTTGCTAGTTCATGCATTTTTATCAAGGAGCCTCCTTATATGTTCATTTGTTTCCTGAAGTAAGATGAACCCTGCAGAAATCCTTCTGAGCAGTTTGTGGAAAAATGAAAGAGGAGGGCAAAAGACTTGAGCTGCTGCTGGTGCCATAGTGCAGGGAACCACTGAGATGTAACTGGGTGTGATCTGGCTTTGTCCTGGTGAATATTGTGTCCACAAAGCTCAAAACAGGGAGAAATTAATTCAAGGGTGCTTGGTTACATGGGTTAGTTGATTAGGTGGTGCTGGATGATAGGTTGGACACGATGATCTTGAAGGTCTCTTCCAACCTGGTTTATTCTATTCTGTTTTATTCTGTTATCACTCTTGTGTGGCTGGTCAGCTGTGGGGTCAGGATGGGTGAAAATGCAGCTACAGTAGAGCTGAATTCATCCCTCAGTAGTTTTGCCACCTCCACCTTCCCTCTCTGTGTCTCTTCCCTCCCTATCTGTGATCCAAGAAAGCTATATTTAAAAGAAAGAAGAAAGGCAAAGGCTGCCAGTTCTGCAGCAGCTTTGAGGACAGTGGCATTCATGGCCTTGAAACCCTCTTCCTTCAGCATGCAGTAGGGTGACATTACACCCTGCTCACAAACCTCCTAGGAGCATTATCAGAAGCTCTTAGGGAAGACTCTCATCTGCTTGGACGACAGCGTGGTCCTGAGCCGGGGCTGCCTGGCAGCCTGGTGAACGAACAGCTGTAGGATTTGGGTTTGTTTTTTGAGTATGCACAACCCTGCAGACTGGAAAATGACTGGTAATGCTTCTTGGTAAACTCGAAACCCAGAGAAACCACAGACCACAGGCTTTTTCCATTCTTCTGAGGAATTCAACTTACATGTGTCGCTGCGTCAGGGCAGTTTGCGTAACTTCGGAGGACGGAGCCCTGCTGTATGCAGCCAGAATCACCTCCACGAAGGGGGAAGCACGAGCACCACTCCAAATTGAAACTGTTTGTAGCATTTAAAGCCGTGCTGGAGACGTGTCTTTTGAGGTGATGTCAAAGGTGACACAGGTTAGGGGCTGCCCTGCTGGAAAGCAGCTCCACGGAGAAAGATCTTGGTGTCCTAGTAGACAGCAAGTTCTCCGTGGGACAGCAATGTGCCCTTGTGGCCAAGAGAGCCAATGGGATCCTGGGGTGCTTCAGGAAAAGTGTGGCCAGCAGGGCTAGGGAGGTTCTTCTCAACCTCTACTCTGCCTTGGTGAGACCACACCTGCAATACTGTGTCCAGTTTTGGGCTCCTTAGTTGAAGAGAGAGACCTGCTGAAGAGAATCCACTGGAGAGCCACAAGGATGATCAGGGGACTTGAGCATCTCTCTTCGAGCCCTGGGGATGGTTTAGTCTGGAGAAAAGAAGGCTTGAGAGGGGATCTGATCAATGTGTATAAATATCTGAGGGGTGGGTGTCAAGTGGAGGAGGACAAGTTTTCAGTGGTGCACGCTAATAAGACAAGAAACAACAGGTTCAAGCTTGAACGTGGAAGATTTCACCTCAACATTAGGAGAAACTTCTTCACAGTGAGGGTGACAGAGCCCTGGAACAGGCTGCCCAGAGAGGTTGTGAAGTCTCCTTCTCTGGAGACTTTCAAACCCCACCTGGATGCATTCCTGTGCAGGCTACCCTAAGTGATCCTGCTTTGGCAGGGGGCTTGGACTTGATGATCTCTGGAGGTCCCTCCCAACCTCGAGTGCACTGTGGTGGTAGCAATGAAGAAGCGCTTTGGGTGTCAGTAAATTAAGAGATTTTAGTTGCTGTGATGGATAAACAGAAGTCACTTAACTGATGTATGATCACTGATTTGTATGCTGCGTGCACTCCTGAGAATCTGGTGGCATATGGAGGACTAAAATAACACTCAAATGTCACATACTAAAATCTTTATGCTTACTGCCATTGATGCAGTATTATTAACATGGAAACTATGGAAGATCTAATGCCACCATTATCATCAGAGGGCTGCAGCTCCTCTCCTAGGAGGTCTGGAGAAGAGAAGGCTCTGAGGAGACCTTCTTGTGGCCTTCCAGTATCTGAAGGGGACTATAAGAAAGCTGGGGAGGGACTTTTTAGGGTGTCGGGTAGTGATAAGATTAGGGAGAATGGATCCAAGCAAGAGGAGGGGTGATTTAGATTAGATGTTAGGAAGTTGTTCTTCACCACAAGGGTGGTGAGACACTGGAACAGGTTGCTCAGGGAGGTGGTGGAAGCCTCATCCCTGGAGGTTTTTAAGGCTTTAAATGCACTTTCAGAGCTGTTTTAGTGACAGCTGGCAAGAGAGCAGCCCATAAAGCAGTGTGCTACTCAATTGTGTTTGTTGACCACATAGTTGATGCAGCTGAGGGATGTTGCATTGTGTGATCTGGTTTTCCTCCATTCATCTTGTAGAAGTGGAGCCTGAATTTGGGTGACATGTGACTTGGTAGCTTGAAATTCATTTGACTATCAGATACTGGCTGATTTTCTGCCAGTTTACTATTATTTGTGACTTTTCCTCCAAGTAAGAGTGAAACAAAAAGGAAGAGTTCAGCAGAGCTCAGTTCTGGGTATTTATAGTTACTGGTTCCTGGCATGCTCCTCCGAGGAGGGGGTGGAGAAGCCTTTCCCAGGCATGTCATGGAGCGCTGGAACAGCTGGAACCCTTGACATGCCACTGACAATAGGCTCCTAGGAGGAAAGCATAGCCAGGGGACTTCAGAAACTTGCTGGTTTCCCATTACTAAGTTCATGGTGAAACTTTTCTTCCTGCACTGCTCTGCTTTTTTCACTTGATCATGGAAGCCTAGAGTGGTTTGGGTTGGAAAGGACTTCCAAAGGTCATCTCATCCAACCCCTGAAGTCACCAGGGACAGTCTCCACTAGGTCAGGTTGCTCAGAGCCTTGTTGAGCCTGACCTTGAATAGCCCCCTGGATGGGACCTCAACTTACCTCCCTGGGCAATCTGTTCCAGCGTTCTACCACCCTCATGGTAAAGAGCTTGTTCCTAACACCCAATCTAAATCTGCCCTTCTCTGATTTCAAACCATTGCCTCTTGTCCTATCACTGCAGGTCTTTGTAAACAGTACCTCTGCAGCCTTCTTGGAGGTCCCCTTTCATGTACTGGAAGGCTGCTATTAGGTCTCTTCAAAGCCTTCTCTTCTCCAGGCTGAGCAACCTCAGCTCCCTCAGCTTGTCCTCATAGCAGAGGTGTTGCAGCCCTCTGATCATTTCTGTGGCCCTCCTCTGGTCCTGCTCCATCAGGTCCATGGTCTTCCTGTGTTGAGGGCCCCAGAGCTGGAGACAGCACGCCAAGAAAGGTCTCGCCAGAGCAGAGTGGCAGAATCATCTCTCTTGACCTGCTGTCCATGCTGCTTTTGCTGCAGCCCTGTGAGGAGAGGCTGAGGGAGCTGGGGTTGTTTAGGCTCTGGGGAAACCTCATTGCAGTCTACAACTCCCTGAAGGGAGTTTGTAGCCAGGTGGGGGTTGGTCTCTTCTCCCAGGCAAGCAGCACCAGAACAAGAGGACACAGTCTCAAGCTGTGCCAGGGGAAGTTTAGGCTGGAGGTGAGGAGAAAGTTCTTCCCAGAGAGAGTTGTTAGCCATTGGAATGTGCTGCCCAGGGAGGTGGTGGAGTCCCCATCCCTGGAGGTGTTCAAGAGGGGATTGGATGTGACACTTGGTGCCATGGTTTAGTAGTCATGAGGTGTTGGGTGACAGGTTGGACTTAATGATCTCTGAGGTCTTTTCCAACCTTATTGATTCTATGATTCTATTCTATGATTCAGGAGTATCTGTCCTTCATGTGCAGTGGTTTGAGAGTCAGCTCCCTCCATATAGCCACTGGGCAGGGGGTTTCCATCCCATGCCTGTTCCCAGCCTTCCTCAGTTCTACCCCTTACCTGTAACTGCACTCCTGCCATCCTCTCCTGAACCTGCTGCCCTGGGTACCAGATCTGGAACCTGGGAAGATGCAGGTGGGCACAATTAGGGGCTGTCAGGACTGTAGGAAGCTAAACCTAGAGCTCTCCATCTCCTTTGTGGTCTAATTCAGGACAGCAAAGCCTTGAGAGCTGCAGGACGTCCTGCATTCTGGGGAACCACTATGCTCTTTTGGGTGAAGAATGGCATAGTGGTGTCAACAGGGCTGACAAAGGGCACTTGGTGATCTTCTGCAGCTCTGGAGTACAAACTGTGCTTTGCTTTTTACCCTGAGAGGAACATGAGCACTTGATGAGCTGCCTGCCATCTGATAAAGAGAAGATGGCTATCTGTGTGTGATCTGCACACAGGTTGCACCTGCTAGTAAACTGTTAAAGCATTTTGATAGGTGCATTTAAGCTCCTTTTGTTCCAAGTGTGGTGATTCTCTGAGCTCTACTCTCAAGCTCCCTTTCCAGTTGTCGGTCACAGCTGATGTTGAAAGCATCTCTGCTTGTGCTTGAAAAGGCACCAAGTCCTCTGCTGTAGTGAAATCTTGGCTGGTGGCTGTGACTTTAAACCTAAAAATAGGTCAGCTGCTTTGCTCTGAATGCAGTCAAAAGGAAAAAGTGACTTAGAACAACTTTCAGTGTGTATAGATGGGAGTGATGTTCAAAAGGGGAGCCCGGTTCTCTGGGGTGGGCTGCAGTCAGACCTCTAAGGGAAGTGATGTCTGAATAGAATTAACCAGTTTGGAAAAGACCCTCTAAAATCATGTCCAACCTATCATCCACTAATCAACTAAACCATGGCACCAAGCACCCCATCCAGGCTCTTTCTTAAACACCTCCATTGATAGTGACTCCACCACCTCCCTGGGCAGCACATTCCAATGGCCAAGCTCTCTTTCTATGAAGAACTTCTTCCTAACATCCAGCTTGAACCTCCCCTGGCTCAGCTTGAGACTGTGTCCTCTTGTTCTGGTGCTGGTTGCCTGGGAGAAGAGACCAACCCCCACCTGGCTACAACCCCCCTTCAGGTAGTTGTAGAGAGCAAGAAGGTCTCCCCTGAGCCTCCTCTTCTCCAGGCTAAGCAACCCCAGCTCCCTCAGCCTCTCCTCACAGGGCTGTGTTCCAAGCCCCTCACCAACTTCGTTGCCCTTCTCTGGACACCTTCCAGCAACTCAACCTCCTTCCTAAACTGAAGGGCCCAGAACTGGACACAGGACTCAAGGTGTGGCCTAACCAGTGCTGAGTCCAGGGGCACAATGACCTCCCTGCTCCTGCTGGCCACACTGTTCCTGATGCAGGCCAGGATGCTATTGGCCTTCTTGGCCACCCGGGCACACCGCAGGCTCATGCTCAGCCTACTATCAACCAGCACCCCCAGGTCCCTCTCTGCTTGGCTGCTCTCCAGCCACTCTGCCCCCAGCCTGTTGCACTGCATGGGGTTGTTGTGACCAATGTGCAGAACCTGGCACTTAGATGTGTTCAATCTCCTGCCCTTGGACTCTGCCCATCTGTCCAGCCTGGCAAGGTCACTCTGCAGAGCTCTCCTAGCCTCTAACAGATCAACTCCTGCCCCCAGCTTGGTGTCATCTGCAAACTTACTGATGATGGACTCAATGCCCTCATCCAGCTCATCAAGACAGGCTGGCAGTGGGTGCTAGTGGAACCAATTCCCTTCAAACCATTAACCACTCTGCCTGAGTAACTCCTAAACAATTCATTCTTTCCTCCAGTGTGTTTGGATGTATTTTTTTTTAGTAGAGTCTTCACTTCCATGAAACAATTGGATCATAACCTTGAAGAGTCTTGGTAATCTCCCTGGTAGCACAGCCACTAACTGTAAGTGCCCTGGCTTTGCAGGGCATGTTTTGGGTTGGGCTAGATCTTGGTAATGAGCCTGCCACACATTGCAGATGTGGACTGGATGAAGCAGACAACACTTGTTCAGTTGGATGCTCTTGGCAGCCCCTCTGGCTTGCTGTTCACCAAGATGTTTGGAAGGTGTAGGAATTGTCTGAGTGGTTTTACAAGATAATACTTGAGGGGGTTTGTAGTTGAATGAAGAGAGAACAGAGGCTATGGTTGGAAGATGAAAGTTCCTAGAGAATGCTGTAGTGGGTTAAAATATCTATGAGCAAAGGTCTCTGGCCGAGTAGGCATCCTGGTTAGCTAAGGAGAACAAACAACAAGCAATTGTTGTGCCAAACCGCTTCAGTATCACTGGAGGTGATGATGAGGAGAAGACAGTTTGCCTGTCAGGGGTGTCCTTGCTGGGGAGGGGGTTAGTTTCCTTGGTTCATGCAGTAAGTGGGGGGCCCCCATCAGAGGTGTCTGCTCTTTCAGCTGTTGGGTGCCAGCTGTGGCCTAGGCTGGCGTTGATCCTGTTGGTACAGGGTGAAAAGGCACGTAGATGTCAGTGTCCTGGAACAGCTCAGCACGTCACATGCGTTGGTGGGTTTGCTGGAGAAGTGTGTAGTAAGCATTTTATAAAGCTGAGGGGGATTGTTCCTGGAAGGATGTTCCAAGACAGCTGTGTCAGCCCAGCTTTGCCAAGGCTTTGTAACTGGGATGTGCAGCAAAACCTGCCCAGGGCTGAGGAAGCCCATACCCCTTGTGAACTGTGACTATCCCTGCCACAAGCCTGGCACTGCAGAAGGAACTGGGCAGTTCAGCACCATGCTGCCCTGTGCTCTGCATTCACAGAATCTCAGCATGGTGGGGGTAGGAAGGGAACCTCTAGGCTCTAACCCTGCTGATAAAGCAGGGGCACCCACAGCAGCTTGCCAAGGATCACAGTGTCCAGGCAGGTTTCGAATCCCTCCAGAAAAGGAGACTCCACAACCTCTTGGGCAGCCTATTCCAGGGCTCTGTCAACCTGACAGCAAAGAAATGTCTTCTCATGTTGAGGTGGAACCTCCTGTGTTCTAGATTGTACCCATTGATCCTTGTCCTACCACTGGGCACCACTGAAAAGAGACTAGCACAATCTTGACACCACCCCTCTGAGATTTACAGACATTGATAAGATCCTTTCTCAGCCTTCTCTTCTCCAGACTAAACAGCCCCAGGTGTCTCAGTCTTTCTTCCCAGGAGAGACGTTCAACTCCCCCAGTCATCCTTGTAGCTCTCTGATGGACTCTCTCCAGCAGGTCTGTGCCTCTCTTGAACTGGGGAGCCCAAAACTGGACATAGTATTGCAGGTGTGGTCTCACCAGGGCAGAGAAGAGGAGGAGAACCTCCCTCGACCTGCTGGACACACTTTTCTTAATGCACCCCAGGATGCTGTTGGCCCCCTTGGCCCCAAGGGCTCATTGCTGGTCCTTGTGCCCTATCTCTTAACTGTGAATTGTTACAGGTGACTTGGGTATGAAATGTGTTAGTTTGTACTCCTATCCTCTTCATCAGCAATTCTCTTACCCCCAAAATATACTCAGAGTCATGGAGGGAAAGCAGCTGTTGGGGGGGAGTGTGAAAACAGGCTGTGAGAATGGTAGTTTGGAGCATTTTGTGTGTGATGGGGAAGAGTTTAGTGCTGAGTGAGAAACTGGATGATGGGATGAAGATGATGTAATGCAAATGACAGAGTAGTCACAGAATATGCAAACTGGGTGATTGCCCCACTTGTGTCAAGTGCCCAGTCCCCAGGCTCACCCCCTGAGTGTCAGTCCTTAGCCTGGAAAAGAGGAGGCTCAGGGAAGACCTCATTGCTGTCTACATCTACCTGAAGGGGGATTGTAGCCAGGAAGGGGTTGGTCTCTTCTCTCAGGCAACCAGCACCAGAACGAGAGGACACAGTCTCAAGCTGTACCGGGGGAGGTTTAGGCTCGAGGTGAGGAGAAAGCTCTTCCCAGAGAGAGTTGTTAGCCGTTGGAATGTGCTGCCCAGGGAGGTGGTGGAGTCACCATCCCTGGAGGTGTTCAAGAGGGGATTGGATGTGGGACTCGGTGCCATGGTCTAGTTATGAGGTCTGTGGTGAGAGGTTGGACTTGATGATCTTTGAGGTCTCTTCCAACCTTGGTGAGACTGTGAATCCACAGGGAAAACGTAACAGGGAACAAGACATTTTAAAAGCAGGCAAGAAGCTGTTTGCAAGGAAGAGCCATAAGGGCACATGGGAAGGACTTTTGTTGACTGACTTGCCTGCTCTAGGGCTCTTTTCCTTTTCTTTCCCCCCCCTTTATGCCTATCCCTTACACTTCCCTCAGCATTGCTGGGCCCAGTGTTTGGGGTGGGAGTTGTTGAGGAGCTGTTGGAAATCTTCCCTGATTTCTGTAACTCTCTCTTTGTGTAGCACCGATGTCAGAGGGTCGTGATGTAGATGAGAAGGCAGAGGCAGAAGGTTATTTTTCCCCAGTGCAGTTTTCCACGTTGCTTGACGCCTTTGAGAGTATCTGGAGCCTTTATTTGTAGCAATACAGAAGTTAAAAGTTTACCTAAAGCTAAAGGTCATCTTGGGACTGCGGCATGGAAACTGTGTGCGCGTTACCCCTGGTAAAGAAAGGAGAAGGGAGGAAAATAAAACAAACTAAAACAAAAGCACAACAAACCCCAAACCCAAGCAACCAAATCCCAGCCGCTCAGGAAAGTGGTGGTTTCATTTGTTTTAGTGACCTGATCCTGTTTATTAACTGGCGAGGGTGATCATCACCCCGCAGTGCTGTTACAGACCGCAGCAGCCCGTGCCAGTTGGGGTTTGGGTGGCTTTTTCCCTCGGGTTGGGGTCGTTTGGGCTGGTTTGAATTTCCCCCAGCCTGCAGGCAGCATAGCAGGGCCTGGCTGGCTGTAGGACGGACGTGTGCACGGGCTGTGGCCCTGACATCATGGAAACTTGTGGCATCCTGTGCCCGCCCAAGCAAACACGGGGCTGTGCTGCTCGCTGCCTCCCTCTGCTCTTTCCTCACGGCCACAAGCGGTGGCCTGGCCGCCATCTCCTGCACCTGGCAGTGCTGCTGCTGAGCCCTTGTGGAGCAGGGCCCTTCTCTCTGGTGGTGGGCTGGGGTGGGGAGGTGGTGAAGGGCAGCACACCCCCCCTGAGCCTGCTTCTGGCCTCCCCACTGCCCGTGCTGCCAGGGTGCTGTGAGTGCTGTGTCCGTGAGGAGTAGAGGCATGGTGAGTGTCTGCTATTCAGGAGAGTTGAGGCATGGGTAGTACCATGTGAACATGAGGGAAACTTTTTTCACTGTGAGAGTGACAGAACACTGGAACAGGCTGCCCGGGAGGGTTGTAGAGTCTCCCTCTCTGGAGATATTCCAGACCTGCCTGGGTGTGTTCCTGTGTGATCTGCTCTAGGTGACCCTGCTCTGGCAGGGGGCTTGGACTGGATGGGCTTTCAAGGTTCCTTCCAGCCCCTAACACTCTGTGATTCTGTAGCTTTCATGCTTAGCAGTGTATACTCAAGTAAATCCCTCTGTTTTATTAATTTCTTTCCTTTTTCTGCAGTGTATTAATTCAGAAACTTGGCTTTTATTTGCATTCAGAAACACGTTTCTCCCTTATTCTCAACCCTTGTTTGCTGTTTTGCCACATAAGCTTTCTTAAAAAACACCAAAAATCACTTTGCTGCAAAGGTTCCATGTATGTGCCTCATCTGTGTTTGGGGAGGGAGCCTCCAGGAGTTGCTGCTTCCTCCTTCTGTAAATGAGGCTTACAAAAATACTCATTTTGATTTCTGAAAGAATTCAGTGTGCAGCCGTGCCGGCAGTGCTGCTTTCCTTACAGAGCTGTGCCACCTGCAGGCTTCAGAGCGGTGCCTTGGCAGCTCTGCTTTGGGCACTTGGAAGGGGCTGCTTTTTCCCTGTCCTTTGGGGCTGGCTGAGGTAGACAGACAGGCATTGATCCGCTGACGAGGTCCCCAGGAGCCACCAGTCAAGCTGAGGAAGGGGTTGGATGCAAAGCCCAGCCAGCATGGGGGATGTAAACAGGGGTGAGGCAGCTGGGGAGCTGAAGCGTGGGTCTCGGAGCTGGGGCAGCCCTAGCCCTGGGCTGTGGGCAGAGTCCAGGAGCACCTCAGGGCCTGAAGGGTGAGGAGTCATCTGCAAGCATCCTTCTTCTGGCTGTTCAAGTGACAGCAATAGGGGAGGTGTAAAGCTGCTCACCTGGCTGCTGGTTTTGTTTCCTGCATCATTTTGTAAGGGTTTAAGAAAAAACACTTCAGGGAATAAGTGAGGATGACCTTTCAGTGTCATTTACAGTAAAGAGCTCAAAGTGCCAGTCATGGAGTTCCTTCAGCTGTGCTTTCCTGATCAGTAAGTGCAAATCTGTCTCCTCGTAGTTCCCTGCATACCATTAAATGAAAATGGGAGTAGCAATTGCTAGATGCTTTCTTGGCTGTGGTCACACTGCAGTATGGTGATGCATCAGACCTGATGTTCAGCTGTGGGCACTCAAACATGCTTTGAGGTCATCAGAAGTGAATGCCTTCATACAAGCTTTTCTTGCTTCAAACAAGGACTTTCTGCCCCCAAAGCACAGCTCTGATGGCAGGCTCAGGGGGCAATGCTTCTCCCCCCTGCAGGACAGACAGCAGGGGCTGCTTCACCTAAAAAATGCAGACCATGAGGAATGGTTGCCTTGGAAGGCACCCAGCACTTCCTTCCCAGCACCATCCTGCTGGGGGGGAGTGAGGGCAGACCCACCCTGGCTGTGGCAGCATAGGCAGTCACACTCCCTGCTCTCTGCCTTCTGTGCCTCACTAATCTCCACTGCTCAGCAAGCCAGGCAGAGTTTGCTGCCAAACCTCTGCTACCAGATCTGTGAACAACTTGGATCCAAGTCTGTTGGGTTGTTCGAGCAGACAGGCTGTGGATAACGTAACGAATTCGTTATGGATGGGGGGGCTGAATTTGCAACAGGCAACCCTATGAGCAGCATTTCTTAATTGCAGAGGAACACACTCAGGTGCTAACAATGTTTCTCTGTCATACCTAAGACCCTGTCCACAGAATAAAACTGTCTCAAGGACAGGGAATGTCAGCATACTGTAATACTGTAACAGACACCACCACCACCAGCTATCACCACTGTCCCTTGAGTCACCTCATCTGAGCTGGAAGTTGGATTTGAACTTCAGAACCACAGGAAGCAGGCTTTATCTGGACTCCTGCTGCTTGGCTATGCACTTGCAAAAGTCAAAGTCTGAAAACAATGCCCTCACTCCTGTGACTGTATTGCCCTCTCCGAGGGCAGAGCTGGACAGCTGGGCAGTGCAGGGCTGTGTCTTCTCCCAGCTCTTGCCAAAGCTCCATCTGAGCTCAGGGCACCCTGACTGCACAGATGCCCTCCTTCTCCATCCCCTGTCCAAATGGCATAAGACCTACAGGATTTGGAACAGATGAACTTTGTAACTTTCACCAGTTGATATTTGCATCTTAACTGTGCTAGAGCATCTTGCTCCGTTACCTGTATCCCCAAACCCAACTTCTATGTGGGGCTTCCTCTTCACTGTATTTGTGTGCCTAGAAATAGAGAATAATGCCCAACTTTGGGGGGGAAAAAACCAAACACCAAACCCAAAAATACCCCACAAAAACCACCCATGGTGCTTCTGTAGGTGGAAATTCAGAGCTGAGGTGATCCTGTATGCATTCTTTAACCTCTGGCAGCTGTGTGTTTCCAGCGCTGAAGCGTTCATTGCTCATTATTATGGGCTGTGTGTTCTTTCATAACAGTAGCAAACTAGTAAAAGGTAATGAAGCAGAGCCAATTTGCTCTTAGTTGGAGGGTATTTGTTATGTGAGAGGGTGTAGCTGATATTCAGGTATGGTTTTGTGGTTTAACCTGCAAGGAATGCCACCAAGGCCTCTCGCTGCTGTTAAGCCAGTGCTGGTTCCTCATGGTATTGTATATGTGTGTATATATATATATATATATATTGTATATATATATATAAAATACCTGCTATGATTTCAAGCTCTCAAGGATTTGAATGCAAACAAAAACCTCTGTCCTGCACCTCAGTTTAGAGCTTGGAAATGTTTCTGTGGCTGCAGCAGCAGCGAAGCTGTTCTCAGCCTTTTCTCAAGGCTGGGCTCCGCGTTCAAGGTTTCCTGTTAGCTCATCCTTCATTAATGGGAAACAGATTATGCCTAAATCATACTTGAAGCTGTTTATTTGATTGTTGCCACTTGATTAGTTTTGCTAGATGTGTGAGGAGAGATCTTAATGAAGCAAGCTGCTGTAGTGGTTGAAATGAGCAGCACAAGGTGCCCGCAAGGCTCTGCTGCATGCAGTAAGCAGGGACTGGATGTGGAGTTCTGAAACACTGAGAGTTGGATGTGTTTACTTTATGAGATAAATAGTTACAATGTTCTCTAATTATGGTAATTTCATAGAGCTAGCCAAGCAGATAAGATCAGGACCAAAGAGGAGGAGGCTCCAAGGAGACCTTATTGTGGCCTTCCAGTATGTTAAGGGGGCCTACAAGAAAGCTAGTGAGGGACTTTTTAGGATGTTGGGTAGCGATAGGACTAGGGGGAATGGATTCAGATTGGATAGTAGGAAGAAGTTCTTCACCCTGAGGGTGGTGAGACACTGGCAGAGGTTGCCCAGGGAGGTGGTGTAAGCCCCATTTCTGGAGGTTTTTAAGGCCAGGCTGGATGTGGCTCTGAGCAGCCTGATGTAGTGTGAGGTGTCCCTGCCCATGGCATGGGGGGGCGTGTGGAACTAGGTGATCCTTGAGATCCCTTCCAGCCCTAACAATTCTATGATTCTAGGACTTGGGAGCGCAAACTGATCTGGACCCATCAAGCACATGGAGAGACTGCATCTTGTGTAGGGACCACAAATGAGTTTGGCTATGAAGTTCAACTCTTGGGCTATGTTTGGTTAATGTTTGCCTCCAAGATGGTGAAGGAAGTGAGCCAACAAGCTGAACTTCATGAAGATGCTCTGTTACTAGTCGTTTGCTGACGTGACTGCAGGCTGCTGTCCCTTAAGGCAAAGCCTTAGAAAGGAGCATCTCTAGGGGACGCTTGTTTCCATTTGGTCGTGTCATCCCCATGCTGTGACTGTGTGGGCACAGGCTCCCTACACTATGGGCAAGACAGTGTGCACTGTGTCCTGCTGTGCATGCCCCTGCTTCTTGGGGTGCCTGGGGAACCCGCTCGGTATCCATCCTGCTGGCTGCAGCTCGTAGGCTTTGATGCCTTTAAACAGGAGTTGGCCTTGACCTTTGGTTTCCACAGCTTGGTGCAGCTCTGAAGTTTCTGTTTAGCAGCTTTCACTGCAAATGATAAACATTTAGACTTTCTGGAAATGGAAACCTCTCTGCCGAGTGTTTGTTGTAGCCAAGCCCTACCCTTTGTATTTTCAGAATCTCTTCATGTCCTGTTCAGTGCTGGGTTTGGTGGTGGACAAGATACATAGGAAAACCTTTCTCTTAATTGTGTGTAACTCTCTAAGGTAACTTACCAATGTAAGCTTTCATAGTTGTAGCAAGTACTTATATACCAGTTGGGTATAGTTTCTTGGGTTCCAGATATGGGGTTTTTTTTCAGCTTTCTAGTCAGTAGTCCATTTGTGTTGGTTTCCAGTTGAACTTTCCCTTGGGTCCTGCTGTAGCTCACTCTCAGTCCTTACTGATGCTGGCCTGCTTCACAGTATCACCAAGGTTGGAAGAGACCTCAAAGATTGAGTTCAACCTGTCACCACAGACCTCATGACTAGATCATGGCACCAAGTGCCACGTCCAATCCCCTCCTGAACACCTCCAGGGACAGTGACTCCACCACCTCCCCGGGCAGCCCTTTCCAATGACAAATGATTGTCTCAGTAAAGAACTTTCTCCTCACCTCCAGCCTAAACTTCCCCTGGTGCAGCCTGAGACTGTGTCCTCTTGTTCTGGTGCTGGTTGCTAGAGAGAAGAGACCAACCTCTTCCTGGCTACAACCACCTTTCAGGTAGTTGTAGGGAGCAATGAGGTCACCCCTGAGCCTCCTCTTCTCCAGGCTAAACAATCCTAGCTCCCTCAGCCTCTCCTCATAGGGCTTGTGCTCAAGGCCTCTCTCCAGCCTTGTTGCCCCTCTCTGGACACGTTCAAGTGTTTCAATGTCCTTCCTAAACTGAGAGGCCCAGAACTGGGCACAGTACTCAAGGTGTGGCCTAACCAATGCAGAGTCCAGGGGCACAATGACCTCCCTGCTCCTGCTGGCCACACTATTCCTAATGCAGGCCAGGATGCCATTGGCCCTCTTGGCCACCTGGGCACACTGCTAGCTCATGTTTAGGCGGCTGTCAGTCAGTACCCCCAGGTCCGTCTCTGCCTGGCTGCTCTCCAGCCACTCTGACCCCAGCCTGCAGCTCTTCATGGGGTTGCTGTGGCCAAAGTGCAGCACCCGGCAAGGTTGCTGCGCGTTATGGGGAGGCAGTGCCCGGCATTAACGCGCTGCCGGCAGTGCCCCAGGAGCTGCACACGTGTGTGGGAGGCAGTGGTGTTTACCTTTCCCTTTATATAGTAACACTTGTCAGTAGCTTATCTCCAACGCCTCGCTGAGCAGGCCGGTGTCAAGATGTGTTTCGATGATGGGGAAGCTGAGGTAGGGCAGAGGAAGTGACTGGTCTGAAATCACTCGGAAACCAGCGGCCGTTATCTCCCTGCTGCGCGTCTGCCCCAGCTGAGGTTAGAAATGCTGCAGTTCACTGAACCCAGCGTGGTCTGCCAGCAGGAGCACACTGTATTCTCCCAGCAGCTCTGCTGATGAGCTGCTGCCAGCCTTCTCCATGCCCAAGCTGGCACTGAGCTCCTTCTCAGGCATACTCCAGTGAACGGTGCCTGCCATGCAGCCTGGGACACCTGCTCCCAGGGGGCTGATGAGTAGTGTCCCAAGGATGTTCCTGTGTCACCAGCCAGGGTAAGACCTTGCTACTGACTTGCCCTCCTGTGCATGAGGGATATGTGCCCTGAGGATCCTTTTGAGCAGGGAACAGGAGGTTTCACCTGTGGTCGTGGACAGTATCACAGTATAACTTAGGTTGGAAAGGACCTCGAGGATCATCGAGTCCAACCTATCAACACAGACCCCATGACTAGACCATGGCACCAAGTGCCACGTCCAATCCCCTCTTGAACACCTCCAGGGATGGTGACTCAACCACCCCCCTGGGCAGCACATTCCAATGACGAATGACTCGCTCGGTGAAGAACTTCCTCCCCACCTCGAGTCTAAACCTCCCCTGGCGCAGCTTGAGACTGTGTCCTCTTGTTCTGGTGCTGGTTGCCTGGGAGAAGAGACCAACCCCTTCCCAGCTACAACCACCTTTCAGGTAGTTGTAGAGGGCAATGAGGTCTCCCCTGAGCCTTCTCTTCTCCAGGCTAAACAACCCCAGCTCCCTCAGCCTCTCCTCACAGGGCTGTGCTCAAGGCCTCTCCCCAGACTTGTTGCCCTTCTCTGGACACCTTCAAGTGTCTCAATGTCCTTCCTAAACTGAGGGGCCCAGAACTGGACACAGGACTCAAGGTGTGGCCTAACCAATGCAGAGTCCAGGGGCACAATGACTTCCCTGCTCCTGCTGGCCACACTATTCCTAATGCAGGCAAGACAGACTTGTGCCAGTCCCTCTGCTGCACTGCCCTGAGCTGAGCAGCTCTGAGAGGGTGGTAGTCTCAAACTGGGTGGTTTTGCTATTTGCCTTTTGCTCAGCAGAAGGCAGCTGCAGTTGGGATTTGCTCATTTTCAGCTCATTACCCCCGAGCTCAATTTGCAGGCGAGATTATTTGCGTGGTCAGGAATGAGGAATTTCACACTCTGTCATCGGATCAAATGACAATTTCTTTCTCCCCTGGTTTAAAAGAAGCATTTTTAAAGACACTTTGTATAGTAACATTAGTCACTATTGATATACATCATGAAAATCAGGCCTGCAGAGGTTTGTTTTGTCTGTCCCTTTGCAGCATGGCAGGGTACTGGCAGCAGAAAAAAAAACCCTCATAGAAACACAGAATTGGTTAGATTGGAAAAGATCTCCAAGATCATCATCTGTTAGCCCAGCACTGCCAGGTCACCACCAAACCATGTCCCTCAGCACCACAACCACATAGCTTTGAAACCTCTCCAGGGATGGGGACTCCACCACTGCCCTGGACAGCCCGGGCCAGGCCTTGACAACCCTTTAAGGGAAGAAATTGCTCCTCATGTCCTACCAAAACCTCCCCGGGTGAAATGTGTGCCAAAGCAATACTATCCCTGTTGTTTTTTCAGTTGTTATTCACAATGGTGTCTTGAAGTTAGAACTCCTTCTGCACTCATGCCTGTCTCCTGCACATCTGTCTTACATGCATCCCCAGCTGAAGAAAGGGAAGAGTATACTGTGCCCCCAGCAAGGCAGAGAGCCCCTTAGAGAGCTTGCAGAGAGAAGTTAATTTATTACTGCACTTGGAGGCAGCCCTTGGAAACCAGGCCGTGTCTGCTCAGAATGGTCATGCAGACAAGGTGGTCTTGATGCTGGCTGGGACTGCTGGGTGCCTTCCAATCAAAAAAATCCAGTCAATTGTATTTCAGATCTTTAATGTGATTTGTTTGGGGTTTTCCTTTTAGTTTGGTTGGGGGTTGTGGCTTTTTGTCTGTTTGGTGGGGTTTTTTTAATCCTACAGGCTTGTGCCAGTGCAGATTTCCCCCCCCAGGCTTTTAAAAACCAGAATTAGTTCTGTAGCCTGCATCCATTAACTCACCAGATAACCAGACATGAAGTGCAAGTTAGGGTGACACAATATCAACACAGAGACATTTGTACAGGTGGTGTTGGCAATGCTGAGTATAGTCAAGGCAGAGAAAACTTCTTAGGACAAAATAAGGCTGAATTGTGTGTGTAAAGCAGCAGCAAATTTTTGTGTGCTCTGTGTTTGGTTTGGTGCTTGAGCAAAAAAGCAAATGTTGTAGGTTTTATTGGCATGGCAAGTGTGACCCAGTGCTGCTGCTTCGTACTTGCAGAGGGACCTGGACAGATGGGCAGAATCAAAGGGTATGAGATTTAACACATCCAAGTGCCAGGTTCTCCACATTGGCCACAGCAACCCCATGCAGTGCTACAGGCTGGGGTCAGAGTGGCTGGAGAGCAGCCAGGCAGAGAGGGACTTGGGGTTACTGGTTGGTAGTAGGTTGAACATGAGCCTTCAGTGTGCCCAGGTGGCAAAGAAGGCCAGTGGCATCCTGGCCTGCATCAAGAACAGTGTGGCCAGCAGGAGCAGGGAGGTCATTCTGCCCCTGTACACTGCACTGGTTAGGCCACCTCTTGAGTCCTGTGTCCAGTTCTGGACCCTTCAGTTTAGGAAGGATGTTGAGTTGCTGGAAGGTGTCCAGAGAAGGGCAACAAAGTTGGTGAGGGGTTTGGAAGACAAGCCTTATGAGGAGAGGCTGAGGGAGCTGGGGTTGCTTAGCCTGGAGAAGAGAAGGCTCAGTGGAAACCTTCTTGCTCTCTACAACTACCTGAAGGGAGGTTGTAGCCAGGAGGGGGTTGGTCTCTTCTCCCAGGCAACCAGCACCAGAACAAGAGGACACAGTCTCAAGCTGCACCAGGGGAGGTTTAGGGTGGAGGTTAGGAAGAAATTCTACACAGAGAGCTTGGCCATTGGAATGTGCTGCCCAGGGAGGTGGTGGAGTCACCATTGCTGGAGGTGTTTAGGAGGAGACTTGATGGGGTGCTTGGTGCCATGGGTTAGTTGGTTGGGTGGTGTTGGATGATAGGTTGGACGCGATGATCTTGAAGGTCTCTTCCAACCTGGTTTATTCTATTGGAGATGTTTGCATTATACAAGACTAGCACTTGAAATGTTGGTGGGTTTCTGTGCCTCCTGTGTTAAGGGCTGTGTGTACACACTCCAAAGCGTATGTGTGATTTAAATACTCCCATAAATAAGATGCTGCATAAATACAAACACCTGATTGTGACAGCTAAGCATCATTCTGTCACGAGTTAATTTGAGGCATTTTGTGATAGTGGAAGAAAGCCACTTCAATTAATTGAAGTGTTTAAGCTCTTCCAACTCACAGACAAGGAGCTCTTTTGATGATCTCAGTGGTGTTAGCTCCTCCTTGAGATGAGTCTGAAGAGGTTATATATTTGCTTCGAACTCCTAGGAACTCATTCATGGTTTAAAAAAGAAAAAGAACATTCTCACTCGAAGCATTTGGGATAGCTACTGTGCATTAAGTCTTTTCACGTGCCTCGCACAACGAAGCTTCCCCCTCAGTTCGTTGCTTAGTGTTCTGCCAGTTCCTCCTCAGCTGCCAGCTGATCGCCCTCCCTGCGGAAGCAGCACATCTGTGTTTGCGTTGCGCGGTGGAAGCTGCGGGTACAGCTTTGTCACGCTTCTCTCCGTTTATTGCAGGTTGTCCATGCACACAAGCCCCACTTCATGGCTTTGCACTGTCAGGAATTCGGAGGGAAAAACTACGAAGCTTCCATGTCTCACGTGGACAAGTTTGTGAAGTAAGTGTGGTGGTGCCCACCGGTGCCGCGCTGTGGCTGCCCGGGGAGAAAGAGCAGAGCGAAAAGGAGGTCGAGATAAGGGCAGGGGAGAGCACTCTCCGGTTTCACCATCATAGGCACAGCCCTCCTCAGCTGGACCGGGGAGAGAGAACACCAAAAGGAGGTCGTTGATGAGGGCAGGGAGTCACTGGCCGGTTGCCGTCATGGGCACAAGAGGCTCGACTTCGGGGACTTCAATTTTTTACCAATCAAATCAGAGCAGCGTGATGAGAAAGAAACCCACGAGCGCCTATCAGCGGCGAGGCGGGGCCGCCCGCAACGGGGCTCGGATGGGGCCAGGATGGGGCCAGGGGCGGGAGCGGAGTGGCCGCGCCCCTCCCGCCCCCGTCCAGCCCCCTTCCGGGCGGCCCCCACGGGCGGCTCCGCCCTGTGGCGGCTCCCCTTCGCCCCCTGGTGGTGCTCGGCTGAGGTGCAAGGCGCGGAGCTCGCCGCTGGGCTCCTGCGCAGCTGTCCCCGCGTGGCACTGAGGGTTTTCCTCACCCGTGTCACAAACGTGGCTGCTGTGGGCAGCCCGGGGGATACTACAGCAAACAAACACTCAAGACTCACATCGGGTTGGAAGGCACCCTCAAAGATCAATGTCTTGTCCAACCCACCCTGCAGTCATCAGGGACACCTACAGCCAGGTAGACTGCCCAGGGCCATGTCAGGTCTGATCTTGAATGTCTCCAGGGTTAGGGCCACAGCCGTATCCCTGGGCAATTTGTTCCAGTATTTCACCACCCTCATTGTGAAGAGCTTCCTTATTATGCCCAACCTAAATCTACCCTGCTTCAGTTTCAAACCATTGTCCCTTGTCCTCTGACTGCAAGACCTTCTGAACAGTCCCTCCCCAGCCTTCCTGTAGGTCCCCTTCAGATGCTGAAATGAAGCTCTAAGGTCTCCCTGGAGCCTTCTCTTCTGCAGCCCAAACAGCCCCAACCCTTTCAGCTGGTCTTCATAAGGCACTCGTCCCTGAAACCCACACCAGAATGAGGTGACAGCCTTCAGCCCCTCTGGGTGACGCTGGGACCTTACTGTGCAGAGAGCAATGCTGAGGCAGCGTGGGTCTGTGCCTCTCCCTTATGCTTTCAATCTCTTCTTTCTCCTCTAGGGAGCTGTTATCGAGTGATGCAATGAAAGACTACAACAGGGCTCGCGTGTACCTGGATGAGAACTACAAATCACAGGAGCATTTTACGGTAAACTCCCTCGTTTCACAAGTTTAGTTTGACAGACTGTTGATGTGGAGGTGTGAGCTGCGTCCATTGCAATGAAAACTGCGCCTTTATGGAGTGCCTGCTGTGTAGGATGTGTAAGTGCTGGCTCCACAGAAGTGCACCCCTTTACAAATGAGTATAAGACTGCACTCAGAGTCTTATCTTTTGTTTAAAATGGTTGCCTAAGGTGTTTGGTTTTTTTCCCTCAATAACCAACTTTCTTGGTGGATCAGGTTCCTTCCACTCCAGAAAGCCTGTTGCTGCCTGCCAGCCTGCGGTGGTGCCAGCTCTGGAGTGTGATGAGCTGGCAGCAGAGCTTGGCGAGTGCTCAAGAGCTGTGTTATGAATCCTCGGAGCTGACTCACAGGCTTGCTTGTGGAAGGGTCCTGAGAAGAGCCAGAGCACAGGGTTTCTGCAGCAGGAAAAGGGTGTTTAGGTAAAAGCATATGTGCAGAGCAGGAGTGGCCCTGTGGTCATTGCTGGGACTGTGCAGTGTGTGAGCAGCTCTGCTGTTTGTTTCCTGCTAGGTAGTACAGAAGAGTGCTTTCCACATGAACCAGTGACATCTTCCTTCTCCAGGACAGCAGCTTCCTTGTCCTGCAGGGAGCTGCTTGGTGGCAGTTGGTGCCTCTGGGGAGCCTCTCACCAGGCTCCTGATGCCTCCTGGAGCTGTGCTGGTGATACCCAGCAGCCCCATACAGCAGCAGGGATGTGCAGTTCAAACAAAAGAAGGCCAACCTCCAGCCCACACAGGAATTCCACCTTGGTTGCCTATATCCCAGAGGAATAATAGTGTGGAGAAAGTGGCTTCTCTGTGTGTGGCTGGGCAGGCAGTGCAAAAGCTCTGCAGGTAGATCCCAAATAACAGAGTTACTGGTACTGCCATGACACGCTGTGAGGTATTTCTAGCAGAGATGGTACTCCTATTCTGAGGGAGCAGTTCTGCAGGGGATTTAAAAGTTGTGTTGGACAGACTGAAAATGAGCTTTCCTTGCAGTGCTGCAGCTCAGGAAGGAATGCAGTGCTTGAAGGCACAGATGGTGAAGTACAAGAAGCATGGTGGGTTTGTATCTGTGTGGTGAAGGCCAAATGGGTGTTCTGACATCCAGTTCTTGGGTCAAGAGGTTTTAAAGGCATGAAAAAGGGAGGCAACTCACAGACTGATGTTTCTGGCCTTTTTCTGTCATTGTTTCTAACTTCTGAAAACTTCTTAGAGTTGAATCAGTTCAGTGTGGAAAAGGGGCAAAAAAACCCACCCTAAACCAATGATGAGATTATTATGAATTAGAACTAACAAGGTTGGAAAAGACCTTTGAGATTATTGAATCCAACCTATCACCCAATACCATCTAATAGTAGTATCATAGTATCAGTCAGGGTTGGAAGGGACCACAAGGATCATCTAGATCCCTGTCTCCCTTGAACTGGGGAGCCCAATACTAGACAGGTGAAACCCTCCAGCTGAGCAGTAATAGACTTTTTCTCCTGGGTTAGGAGAATGAGTGCTCCCTTTGCCATGATGTGTAGAAAACAGTTGTGCTTTTTATGCCCCCTGATTGTTTTCACCTGAGTCATAGTATCATAGTATCAGTCAGGGATGGAAGGGACCACAAGGATCATCTAGTTCCAACCCCCCTGCCATGGGCAGGGACAGGGCCCCAACCACCTCCCTGGACAACCCATTCCAGGGCTTCACCACTCTCATGGGGAAGAACTTCCTCCTCACATCCAGCCTGAATCCAGCCTGAATCTCCCCACCTCCAACTTCATTCCATTCTCCCTAGTCCTATCACTACCTGAGATCCTGAGAAGTCCTTCCCCAGCCTTCCTGTAGCCCCCTTCAGATACTGGAAGGCCACAATGAGGTCACCTGGGAGCCTTCTCTTCTCCAGACTGAACAGCCCCAACTCCTTCAGTCTGTCCTCATAGGAGAGGTGCTCCAGCCCTCTGATCATCCTCGTGGCCCTTCTCTGGACACCTTCCAGCACCTCCACATCCCTCTTGGAATAGGGGCTCCAGAACTGGAGGCAGTACTCCAGGTGGGGTCCCACCAGAGCTGAGTAGAGGGGGAGGATCACCTCCCTCGCCCTGCTGGCCACACTTCTCCTGATGCAGCCCAGGATCTGATTGGCTTTGCGGGCTGCAAGTGCACACTGAGAGCTCCTGTTGAGCTTCTCCTCCACCAGCACCCCCAAGTCTCTCTCCTCAGGGCTGCTTTCCAGCCAGTCCCTGCCCAGCCTGTATTTGTGCCTGGGATTGCCTCCACCCAGATGCAGGACCCTGCACTTGCTCTTGTTGAACCTCCTGAGGTTGGCTTGTGCCCACCTCTCCAGCCTGTCCAGGTCCCTCTGGATGGCCTCCCTTCCCTCCAGCCTGTCTGCTGCACCACACAGCTTGGTGTCATCAGCAAACTTGCTGAGGGTGCACTCAATGCCACTGTCCGTGTCACCCACAAAGATGTTGAACTAAACCATGGCACCAAGTGCCCCATCCAGTCTCTTCTTAAACACCTCCAGTGATGGTGACTCCACCACCTCCCTGGGCAGCACATTCCAATGGCCAATCTCTCTTTCTGTGAAGACTTTCTTCCTAACATCCAGACTTTATATTGCTATCATCAGGAGAAAATGCTGTGTGCTAGGGTAGTGTTTTATACTTTCTTTGTTAGACTCTGTCAAGGGTTAGGGCTGACAAGAGAAACTTTTAGTAGCTGTGGCTTGGAACCAAAGGCAGAAAACCTGGAAAGGAGAGAGGATGCACTTTCATGTTGGGCTACTTAGCCTCTTGACTTCTATGGGAAGCCTGGGCTTTGTCACTTAATGCTGGCAGTTCTCCTACATAGCTCTTGAGACTGCTGCCACGAATCAGAGACTTGTGTAAATGGGTTTCTACACGTGTGATTTGAACTGGCAGCCCTTCAGCTCTGCTGTCAGTCCTGTGCATGTAGCCTCTGACAGTCTGTGCAGGGTTTCACTGCCATGGTGCCTCCATTTAGGGTAAAGTCTCAGTCTTATCTCCAGCATGGCTTGGCTCACACCACGTCCTGCATCTCCCCCATTTCCTCATTAGTTCTGTTTGATTGCAAAGCTCTTTAACTTCTGTGGGCTTTTTTTCCATCCCTTCTAAGGCACAGTCTTGGCAGCAGGCGATAGCCTCATAGTTACTATATGATTACCTCTCTCTTTGCAATATAAACATTTGTCACATATCTTGTTGTGTAAGGCTGGCTTTGTTAGTAGTGGAGTAGCCCAAGCAGTTGCAGTTTGGATAACCTTCACCCCTGCTGCTCTCATATCCCCTTTGCTAGCAGTTTTGGCACCACTTTTTCTGCAAGGCTTTCCTTGGCCTGGCTCCTGTGGAGCTCAACCAGGCTCTGCTGGCCATGGTTCTTCGTCTTGGCTGTGTTGGGTCTGACCACAAGGTCTGAGAAAACACTTTGGGTAGCTTGTCCCTGTAGTGTGGAGCTGTCTCTCTGGTCCAGTTCATAGAATCATAGTACCAACCAGGTTGGAAAAGACCTCAGAGATCATCAAGTCCAACCTATGACCTGATACTAACACCTCCTGACAACTAAACCATGGCTCCAAGTGCCACATCCAAGCCTTTCTTGAACATCTCCAGGGATGGTGGCTCCACCACCTCCCTGGGCAGCACATTCCAGTGGCCAATTACTCTTTCTGGGAAGAACTTCTTCCTCACCTCTAGCCTAAACCTCCCTTGGCACAGCTTGAGACTGTGTCCTCTTGTTCTGGTGCTGGTTGCCTGGGAGAAGAGACCAACCCCCACCTGGCTACAACCTCCCGTCAGGGAGCTGTAGACAGCAAGAAGGTCTCCCCTGAGCCTCCTCCTCTCCAGGCTAAGCAACCCCAGCTCCCTCAGCCTCCCCTCACAGGGCTGTGCTCCAGACCCCTCCCCAGCCTTGTTGCCCTTCAAGGGGTGTGTGTTTCATTGGGGTGTCAAGAGATAAAACCCCAATGTGGTAACGAGGTGTCTCGTGATTTGCTTTTCAAACCCCTGATAATTCACTTTTTGTTAAAGATCAGAATGGTTGGGTTTGCATCATCCCAGAGACAGATGAAGTTTAATCCCAGGCATTTCTCATTTATGGTCACATATACCAAATCTGGTATGAACCAGACTGGTTTTAGGTTTGGGATTTGTGGGGAGGTGTCCCTTGTGACTGAGGTTTGGTGGGTTGCTTTTGTCTTGTCCTAGGAGACAGGATGAAGCTGTGTGGGAATTGGTTCCACTCCACATTTATTAAAGACACAGAATAAATCCACAGCCTGGGTGGTTGAGTCCCCATCCCTGGAGGTGTTTAAGCCCAGGCTGGCTGAGGCTCTGGCCAGCCTGCTCTAGTGTGGGGTGTCCCTGCCCATGGCAGGGGGGTTGGAACTAGCTGATCCTTGTGGTCCCTTCCAACCCTGACTGATACTATGATCCTTGGATGTGCAATCTCTGTTCATTTTCACTTGGTGTATTCCATGTGAGGGGTAAAATACAGGGCTGGATGCTTTTCTGTGGGAAGAGCCCCTGGGTTTGATGACCTTCACTTGTTGTGATTCTGCTCAGACAGCCTAATTGTGACTGCAGCGCTTCCCTTCTGGAGCATTCATACTGTAGCCAAAGAGCAGCCAGAAATAAGTTGATGTTTTCATCAGATCCATAATTATTTTAATATGAAAACACATCAGTATAATCAGTGACATTTGTGATTGTAATTAGATCAAAGCTGGGTTTGTTTGGTGCCCAGGATTTATTGATTTCTGGAAGATTCAATTAAGCTTTTACATTGCTTAGCAAAAGCTTGTTCCTTCCCCCCCCCCCTCCTTTTTCTCCCCCCCCTCCTTTTTCTCCCCCCCCTCCTTTTTCTCCCCCCCCTCCTTTTTCTCCCCCCCTCCTTTTTCGCCCCCCCTCCTTTTTCGCCCCCCCCTCCTTTTTCGCCCCCCCTCCTTTTTCGCCCCCCCCTCCTTTTTCGCACCCCACCCCCCTCCCCTCCTTTTTTCCTCCCCTCCTTGGTTTCCCTTTTTTTTACACTGGTAATACAAATAAATGTACAGGAGGGAAAGATGTGCTGCCATGGCTGCCCTGCTCCAGAGTTCCAGATAGAATAGCATAGACCAGGTTGGAAGAGACCTTCAAGATCATCGTGTCCAACCTATCATCCAAGACCACCCAACCAACTAAACCATGCAACCAAGCACCCTGTCAAGTCTCCTCCTGAACACCTCCAGCGATGGCGACTCCACCACCTCCCCAGGCAGCCCATTCCAGTGGCCAATCACACTGTGTAAAACTTCCTCCTAACCTCCAGCCTGAACCTCCCCTGGTGCACAGCTTGAGACTGTGTCCTCTTGTTACAGTATCACATTGTTCTGGTACTGGCTGCTTGGGAGAAGAGACCAACCCCCACCTGGCTACAACCCCCCTTCAGGGAGTTGTAGACAGCAACAAGGTCTTCCCTGAGCCTCCTTTTCTCCAGGCTAAGCAGCCCCAGCTCCCTCAGTCTCTCCTCACAGGGCTGTGCTCGAGGCCTCCCCCCAGCCTCATTGCCCTTCTCTGGACACATTCAAGAGTCTCAATGTCCTTCTTAAACTGAAGGGTCCAGAACTGGACACAGGACTCAAGGTGTGGCCAAACCAGTGCTGAGTCCAGGGGCACAATGACCTCCCTGCTCCTGCTGGCCACACTGTTCCTGATGCAGGCCAGGATGTCATTGGCCCTTCTGGCTGCCTGGGCACACTGCAGGCTCATGCTCAGCCTACCATCGACCAGCACCCCCAGGTCCCTCTCTGTCTGGCTGCTCTCCAGCCACTCTGACCCCAGCCTGTAGCTCTGCATGAGGTTGCTGTGGCCAATGTGCAGACCCCAGCACTTGGATGTGTTCAATCTCATGCCCTTGGACTCTGCCCATCTGACAGAATTAGCAAGATTAATCTTCCCTTCAGCAAGCCCTTAGGAAATGGACAAAGATCTATGATGAGTGAAGAATACAGCAGATTCCAGCCCATTGTGCCTGCCAGGGCTGTGGTTAGGTTATGGAGGCCAAGGTGTTTGCCTTGCTGCAGACCACAAAGGCTCAGGTTGGCCAGGGGCACATGTGGGTCTCCTGGCAAGCATGTCTCTAGAGAAAGCTTAGGGACTGCTGTGGCACCATCTCCTTAATGGAGAAGAAATGCCTGTTCCTCAGGCTGCCTGTCCACGCCACTGAGCCCCCACAATCACAAGCCCTATGAGGAGAGGCGGAGGGAGCTGGGATTGTTTAGCCTGGAGAAGAGGAGGCTCAGGGGAGACCTTACTTCTCTCTACAACTACCTGAAGGGAGGCTGCAGCCAGGACGGGGTTGGTCTCTTCTCCCAGGCAATCAGCACCAGAATAAGAGGACACAGTCTCAAGCTGCACCAGGGGAAGTTTAGGCTGGAGGTGAGGAGAAAGTTCTTCCCAGAGAGAGTTGTTAGCCATTGGAATGTGCTGCCCAGGGAGGTGGTGGAGTCACCATCCCTGGAGGTGTTCCAGAGGGGATTGGATGTAGCACTTGGTGCCATGGTTTAGTAGTCATGAGGTGTTGGGTGACAGGTTGGACTTGATGATCTTTGAGGTCTCTTTCAACCTTATTGATTCTATGATTTAGCCCAGGGCCTTTTCCCCTGCAGCAAGGTAGAAGGTGCAATAGTGCTGTGGTCTTGGACTGCACTGCACCCAGTGTTGGCTCAGTTTGAGAGTGGATCAGAAGAAATGAAGTGAAGTTGAGCATTATAAAGGCATCACAGAATGTTAGGGGTTGGAAGGGGCCTACAGAAATCATGAAGTCCAAACCCCCTGCCAAAGCAGGACCAACTAGGGCAGGTCACACAGAAACACATTCTGGAAGGTCTTGAAAGTCTCCAGAGGGGACTCCCCAAACTCTCTGGGCAACCTGTTCCAGGGGTCCGTCACCCTCACCACGAACAAGTGCCTTCATGTGTTGAGGTGGAACCTCCTCTGTTCTACCTTCCACCTCCTGTTCCTGGTGCTATCACTGGGCACCACCAAAAAGAGCCTGGCACCTTCATCTTGACACTCCCACCCCTCAGATATTTAGAGACATTGATGAGATCCTCTCAGCCTTCTCCAGACTAAACAGCCCCAGGTCCCTCAACCTTTCTTCAGAAGAGAGGTGTTTGAGTCCTCCAGTCATCTTTGTAGCCTCTGTTGGAGTCGCTCCAGCAGATCCCTTTCTCTCTTGAGCTGGGGAGCCCAAAACTGGACAGGTGAAACCCTCCAGCTGAGCAGTAATAGACGTTTTCTCCTGGGTTAGGGGAATGAGTGCTGCCTTTGCCATGATGTGTAGAAAGCAGTTGTGCTTTTTATGCCCCCTGATTGTTTTCACCTGAGTCATAGTATCAGTCAGGGTTGGAAGGGACCACAAGGATCAGCTAGTTCCAACCCCCCTGCCATGGGCAGGGACACCCCACACTAGATCAGCCTGGCCAGAGCCTCAGCCAGCCTGGCCTTAAATACCTCCAGGGATGGGGCCGCAACCACCTCCCTGCACAACCCATTCCAGGGCTTCACCACTCTCGTGGGGAGGAACCTCCTCCTCACCTCCAGCCTGAATCTCCCCACCTCCAGCTTCATTCCATTCCCCCTAGTCCTATCACTGCCTGAGATCCTGAGAAGTCCTTGCCCATCCTTCTTGTAGCCCCCTTCAGATACTGGAAGGCCACAATGAGGTCACCTGGGAGCCTTCTCTTCTCCAGACTGAACAGCCCCAAATCCTTCAGTCTGTCCTCACAGGAGATGTGCTCCAGCCCTCTGCTCATCCTTGTGGCCCTTCTCTGGACACCTTCCAGCACCTCCACATCCCTCTTGTAATAGGGGCTCCAGAACTGGAGGCAGTACTCCAGGTGGGGTCTCCCCAGAGCTGAGCAGAGGGGGAGGATCACCTCCCTCGACCTGCTGGCCACACTTCTCCTGATGCAGCCACACACTGTGCCAATAGTTTTTTAGATACTAAACTAAGGGTGGCCTGTGTAGGGTCTAGGGGAGAGCTTTGCTCAGGGCATTATCCATACCAACAACATCCTGGGCTGGTGCAACTGGGGGAGGACTCCAGGGGGTGAGATGTGCTCCTAACAATAGAGACATTTTATTCCAGTGTTATTTTTTCACCTTAAACATTACATCTGCTCATTACTGTGAGAATAGTAAAGTTAATTTTTGCTAGATTAATGATATTTGAGTAATATTTTTGGTTGAGCTGAGTTCGAATAATTGGCCATTAATTGAAAGAGGAAATTGAATGGAATTTATCTTGTACATAAATCCTGTCAAGGGTTATTAATGGGCCTCAGAAAATATCATCCTGTTCCCAGAAATGGATGGTGTACACTGATTCCTCTCAGCTTATTAGCTGCAGCAATTTAGAGTTTTGCTCGAGATGATTTAGGAAGAGGGATGTAATTGCATGGAATATTGGGGGGAATTCGCATGCCTGATGAGTGAGCCCCTGGGCCCCACCTCTCCATTAACAGCTGGAAGGAGTCTCCAGCTCTGGCTGCCAGGCAGGTTTTGTCCAGCAGGTGGAGCTGGAGCACCAGCCTGCAGCTCTGGGGCCCTGGACCTGCACCCCTGGGTGTGCTGCACCATGTGTGTTGGTGCCAGCCCCACATCTGCAGCTGTGCCCGCCCTGTGCCAGCCAGGGGAGTTGGGAGCGGGTTTGTCAGGCTTGTCCTGCACTGGAGGTTCCACCTCAGCATGAGGAGGAACTTCTTCACTGGAAGGGTCACAGAGCACTGGAACAGGCTGCCCAGAGAGGTATCACAGTATAACTAAGGTTGGAAGAGACCTCGAGGATCATCGAGTCCAACCTATCAACACAGACCCCATGACTAGACCATGGCACCAAGTGCCACGTCCAATCCCCTCCTGAACACCTCCTCAAGGGACGGGGACTCCACCACCTCCCTGGGCAGCACATTCCAGTGACGAACGACTCGCTCAGTGAAGAACTTCCTCCTCACCTCCAGCCTAAACCTCCCCTGGCACAGCTTGAGACTGTGACCTCTTGTTCTGGTGCTGATTGCCTGGGAGAAGAGACCAACCCCCACCTGGCTACAACCACCTTTCAGGTAGCTGTAGAGAGCAATGAGGTCACCCCTGAGCCCCCTCTTCTCCAGGCTAAACAATCCCAGCTCCCTCAGCCTCTCCTCACAGGGCTTGTGTTCAAGGCTTCTCACCAGCCTTGTTGCCCTTCTCTGGGGTGGAGGTAGTGGAGTCTCCTTCTCTGGAGGCTTTCAAGACCCACCTGGATGCATTCCTGCACTAGATTCTATGGTTACGTGGTCCTACTCTAGCAGGGGGGTTGGACTTGATGATCTCCAGAGATCCTTTCCAACCCCTAATATCCTGTGGAGTCTTGGCTTGAATTTTCTTCTGCTACTAAGAGCCTCTTCTCTTCCCACCTTCTCCTGTTTTCCCCTCCTTTCCACTCCTTTCCATGGAATTCTATTGTGTACTTGAGTTTGTTTATACAGTGATATCTTGGGAAAAGTATGTCAAGCTAGAGAAGTAGGACCTGCTTTCTGGTCTGGGAGGTGGCAGAAGCAGTATCTGGAAGAGATGCTGTACCTGGAGGGAGGGAGGGATGGGCTCAGGGCTTTTCACAGTGTTAAGGGTTGAAAGGGACCTTGAAAGATCATCCAGTCCAACACTCCTGCCAGAGCAGGATCACTTAGACCACACAGGAACAGATCCAGGTGGGTTTTGAATGTCTCCAGAGAAGTTCTGCCAGGGAAGGTCATGCTGCAGGTGTCACTTGGCCCTGTGGACTCTCTCCTGAAATCCACTCATTGGAAGTTCATCCAGGGAATGATCTTCTGCAAAAACAGGAGGTCCATGCACTCCTTTCTGAGAAGCACATAGGAAAACCCTACAAGTATTTTATGACCCCCAGTCTCCACACATCACTTCTGCTCAAGCCTTGCCCTCTGCTTCACTGTTGATTTTTTTTGGGGGGTTTGGTGGGTTTTGTTTGCCTTTGGTTGGTTGGGTTGGGTTTTTGTTGGTGTTGTTTTGGGGTGGGGGTGGGGGGGTCTTTCTCTTAGAAAAGAGGTGGTGTAAATGTTTCCAAATAGGCAACAACATTTTAAACACATCATCTTGTGCAAGTTCTGTGGGACTCTTGCTGTGGTGCTGGAGTGCATAGGTGTGTGATGCTGCTGGTGGGCTGTGAGAGGGTGCCTGGAGAGATCCTCCTGTGAAATGAGAGGCACACATCTGCACGAGGAGCCTCTGAGGGATCTGGGGAGTGGGGCATTCCAACTGGAGTTGCTATTTGCTGCTTGGATACCTGTGGAATTTTTACTTTATGCTAACTCCATTTCCTAGGTGAGAGGAAAGGAATAAAACCATTGGCCAAATATTTTACTCTTCCCTAGGAACTGTCCTAAGATGCCTGCAGTGGATCTCTAGCTGTGCACAGAAGTGCCTTTGAGTGGCTTAGGTGTGGCAGAAAAGGGACATAGTATCATATCATAGTATCATTCAGGGTTGGAAGGGACCACAAAGATCATCTAATTCCAACCCCCCTGCCATGGGCAGGGACACCCCACACTAGATCAGCCTGGCCAGAGCCTCATCCAGCCTGGGCTTAAACACCTCCAGGGACGGGGCCTCGACAACCTCCCTGGACAACCCATTCCAGGGCTTCACCACTCTCATGGGGAAGAACTTCCTCCTCACATCCAGCCTAACATGGGGAAACAGGATTTATTTCCTTCTTAACTGTGTGAGTGATGGGATGATGGCACAGGTTGCCCAGAGAGGTGGTTGAGGCCCCATCCCTGGAGACGTTCAAGGCGAGGCTGGATGAGGCCCTGGGCAACCTGATCTAGTTGACAATGTCCCTGCTGACTGTGGGAGCTTGGACTAGGTGACTTTTGGAGGTCCTTTCTGGCCCAGACCATTCTGTGATTTGAGCTGTGCTGGCAGGGACACAGCAGTGCTGCAGAGGCAGCTGGAGCCTCGTGGTGGCAGTGCCCTTCAGCAGTTGGGTTTGCAGCCAGGCTCCTGCCTCACCTCCAGCAGCATCACACGGGATTTCTGCCCGTTCAAGCTGCCTGCTTTTTGAGCCTTCTCCAGGAAATGCACAGTTGGGACCTTTCTGAAGCCTGTGTCCCAAAGTTTGACCTCTCCACTAGCTCTTAGCTGGCTTTAACTGAAACAAAATGTGTGGATGAAGGGAGCTGGTGAGTGTGGAAGTGAATCCTGCACTTCTGACAAAGCTGTGAAAAAGATGGTTGTGGAAGTGTTGTCATTTTGTGAAGTGGCCATGTGTTTACAGCCCCCCAAAATGAAATCTCCACTTCATTTCTTAGGGAGCTAAGCTGGCTGTCAGGTAGTTGCTTCCAGTCTCTCCTAGATGGAAAATGGGGTCTGAAAGGTGTTACCACAGCAGTACTGCCTTCTGCTTTTGACTTGTCTTCTCTCCTCTGTAGACATCTATAGACTCTAGACATCTAGGTATTCTTCTTGCTGTGAGGAGTTCCATGGCTTGAAAATAATTGCTTTGTCATAGAATCACAGAGTTGTCAGGGTTGGAAGGGACCTCAAGGATCATCCAGTTCCAACTCCCCTGCCATGGGCAGGGACACCTCACACTACAGCAGGTTGCTCAGAGCCACATCCAGCCTGGCTGCAAACACCTCCAGTCAGGAGGCTTCCACCACCTCCCTGGGCAACCTGTGCCAGTGTCTCACCACCCTCATGGGGAAGAACTTCTTCCTGACATCCAATCTACCCATTTCTATTTTTTCCCCATTCCCCCAGTCCTGTCACTGCTTGACTCCCTAAAAAGTCTCTCACCAGCTTATTTGTAGCTCCTTTAAGATACTGGAAGGCCACAATTTGGTCACCTCAGAGCCTTCTCTTCTGCAGACTGAACAGCCCCAACTAACTCCCTCAGTCTGTCCTCACAGGAGAGGTGCTCCAGCCCTCTAATTATCCTCCATTGCCACTGCCACAACTGGAAAGAGGAGGAATAATTCCGAACCAGTGGGAGATTTTACCAGTCAGTAGCCCCATATGCCAGTCCTGGGGGCAATTTCTGTTTAGAGATGTGTTGGAGCTGAGGAACTTGGTGACAGAGCAGCTTCTGTATAAATAGAATGATGAGAGTGTTTGTATTAGTTATGGATTCACAGCTTGTATGGAGCTGCATTGGCTGTGGGCTAGGGGGTTTATATTCAGAATGTCATGCTGCAGGCATGCTGCAGAATCCATGTTTAGGAAGAATGTGAGATTCTTTGTCAGGAATCTTTTAAAGCTGTTTTAGTAGAAGCCCACACATCCAAAAATCAGCTGAAATACTTCAAATTAGATAGTGTCTTAAGGCAAAGGGAAATATACTGGGGTTTAGCCACAAAACAAAAACACCACCACTAAACCATGTCCCTCAGCACCACATCTCCCTGGCTTTAAAACCCCTCCAGCGATGGGGACTCCACCACTGCCCTGGACAGCCTGGACCAGGCCTTGACAACCCTCAAGGGGAAGAAATTGTTCCTCATGTCCAATCTAAACCTCCCCTAGGGCAACTTGAGGCCATTTCCTCTTGTCCTATTGCTTGTTCCTTGGGAACACCCTCCTCACTCCAACCTCCTTCCAGGTAGTTGTAGAGAGCCAGGAGGTCTCCCCTCAGTCTTCTTTTTTCCAGGCAGAACACCCCCAGTACCCTCAACTGCTCCTCACCAGACCTGTTCTCTAGACCCTTCACCAGTTTCACTTCCCCTTCTCTGGACCCACTCCAGCCCCTCAATGTCCTCCTTGGAGTGAAGGGCCCAAAACTGAACCTCAAGATGTGGCCTCAGCCTGGCATGCACAGCAGGCTGGAGCATGGCGAGTGGGAGGTATGGGGCTCAAGTCCTGCTGCCCTGTATGGAGAAATGTCCTGCTGAGCAGAAGTCCCTCTCTGTGCTTGAGGAAGCCAGCAGGTTGGGAGGGAGAAGAGGAGGCTCAGAGGAGACCTTATTGCTCCCTACAACTACCTTAAGGGAGGTTGTAGACAGGCAGAGGTTGGTCTCTTCTCCCAGGCAAGCAGCACCAGAACAAGAGGACACAGTCTCAAGCTGCACCAGGGGAGGTTTAGGCTGGAAGTGAGGAGAAAGGAGAGAGTGGCCATTGGAATGTGCTGCCCAGGGAGGTGGTGGAGTCACCATCACTGGAGGTGTTCAGGAGGAGACTTGATGGGGTGCTTGGTTGCATGGTTTAGTTGATTAGGTGGTGTTGGATGTTAGGTTGGACGTGATGATCTTGAAGGTCTCTTCCAACCTGGTTTATTCTATTCTATTCTGTCTCTGATACTGGTGAGCTGTGGCAGTGTCACAGGCTCTGGTGGCACTGGGCCTTTTCTGAGCTGGTGAGGAGGGGACTGGCTAATGGAGGAGAGCCGCTCTCATTTCATTCTAGGAGTAGGTTGCAGTTTTGTTTGCTTCTGCCTTGTTGCATATTTAATTATTATGTCTTCTTAAAGTAATTTGTCTGAAGATTTATGGAAAGAATTATTGGTTGGCTGACTGCATACCTCAAACAGTAAATCTTCTCAATCATACCCCATTTATTTGACAACTCTGCTTTTGACAGCTCAGTGATACTGCAGAGAGCTTTCTGAGGCTTTCACTCTGAGCCCTGTGCAGCTTTGTGTTTGCATCGTGCCTCTCCAGTTTCATTTAGCTTTTCTTCCTTAATTTTTTTATTGTACATCTATTTATTGTACATGGTATTTAGATTTGGTTTTTTTTCTTCTTCATCCTGTCTTGCAGAGTGACTGTAACTCCATCCAGTACAAAAATTGATTGCATGCAGCTAGCAAAGAATTGCGAGGGAGCGTTTCGATTTGCCATTTCCTGTGAATGAAATGGAAGTCCTGTGCTCAGGTCTCTTATTTTAGTGAAGTTTCTTTGAAGTGCAAGGGCACAGCAAATGTTGGGGTGCAGGGAAGCAGACCCCTCAGCAGAGGGGCTGAGAGCAGGCTCTGCACGGCAAAGGCTGTGCTGGTGCAGGTGCATGGCTCACGGCTTTGGCTGTGATGGCATCCACCTTCCCCTCCTGAGCACAGGAACACTCAGTTCGTGGCACTGCACCCCCCTTGCCTGTCCCTGAGCCCCCAAAGCACCTGCTGGGTGGGCAGTGCTGGGTGCAGCAGACCAGAGGCACGGGTGTCACCTCACCACATGCAGTCTCCTTGCAGCTGCTGTGGTGGCACTTGGCCCATCGGGCTCCCGGCTCAGCGCTGCTGAGGCTGACACCTGGTGCCTTGCCTGTGTTGTGTTCCCTGTCAGCACCCTCCTGGCTGGGCAGGCAGAGGGGTGAGGGAGCTGTTGGTAAAGCAGGAAGGGGAGCAGAGCACTGCTTGGTGTCTGTCCTTAGCAGCTCATCCACAAGTGCTCTGTGCCCAGACTGATGCCTGCTCACGTTGCTGACTGCAGGTAGCTGCTCTCTGTAGGTGCTTCAGTGGGTGGCTGCGTTCTGCACATCTGCTGAGCACACGCTGGTAAACACTCAAATGTGTGTGCACTTGGACCTAAGCCTTCCCTCCTCAAACAGTGGACTCCATCCCACCTTCTGGGCCTGTGGGAACATTGCTCAGCAGCCTCCTCTTGTCCCTGGCACCTGATGGCTCGCTGCAGTCAGGGGCTGTGCCCACAGCAGGTCCCCAACCCCTGGCCAACTGCTGACAGCCACAGCTGCCTCTGCTGATGCAGGCAAGGACATCAGCATGTGAGGAGCACTGCTGGGGGCTGAAGGCTTGGCTGTGTCATGTGTGAAGGGTCACCATGTGCTCCAGGTGATGTTGATTATTTAATGGAACAGGAAGAACAGCAATGAAACCAAATACTGTCCGCTGAAAGAGCTGCAGATCTGGCACAAATGGTAAATGCTTTCACTTGAAGCTCCCCGTTAGAATTTGGGGGGCGTAGTTGCCAGGTTTTGTCTCTCTGCAGACAATCACTGTCAGCAGAATGTTGAGGGAATGGGGCAGTCAGGTACCTGGTTTGCATGTCCAGGAGCAGGGCTAAGGTGTTGCTGCTGCAGCAGCCACGTTGCTCCAGCTGTAACCAGCAGCCTCTTGTCGGTAATGCCTGTGAGGAATTTCGTTTGTGCGAGCAGAATGTTTGCTTGGGAGCAGCTCTGGCTTTCAAGAAGAGATGTGAGATTGGAAAATGTGAAAATAATTGCTTAAGAAATTATGAAACAGTGTTTAAGGAACCTGCTAATGTGTTTGTCTGAGGCACTAAATTAATTCTTAAGTAAGAGCAGCGTGACACTGTAGAAAAATAATACCCGTGCTGTTTACTGATCTGAACTAATGGGGTTATTAGTGTTTGAAGCAATGTTATAATGCAGCATTCATAGCCACAGAGAGGCAAAACAGGAGGCTGCTCACTCCTTTTCAGCCCTGTGCCAGGCAGGTTTTGCTGCACAGCTTCTGCCAGTTGTACGCTTCCAAAGGCTTGGGAATGCTCTGGATTTGCACACTTGGATGGATAGGAGAGAAAGGTTTTCTTGTGTCACACTACCTGATTGTAGTCTCAGGATGCTACTCTTGGTGTGAAAAGGCAGTAAGCAGCCCAATCTTCAAGAGGGAAAAAAAAGAGGAATAAAATCCTGCTCAGGTCTGAGTGAAGTTGAGCTGAGCTGTAAGGTGCAGGCTGAGCAAGCGGGATCCGATCGATCCAGCTACTGGAGAATTCCTAGTGGGAAGAGCCAGCTGCAGGAGGTGTGTGCTGAAGGTGAGGAGCAGAGCCTCTTGCCACCAGCCCAGCCCCACAATGAGCAGGGCACACCCAGTGTCATGCAGTAGAATAGCATAGAATAGAATAGCATAGAATAGCATTAACCAGGTTGGAAGAAACCTTCAAGATCATCACGTCCAACCTGTCATCCAACACTACCTAATCAACTAACCCATGGCACCAAGCACCCTGTCAAGTCTCCTCCTGAACACCTCCAGTGATGGTGATTCCACCACCTCCCCAGGCAGCCCATTCCAATGGGCAATGACTCTCTCTGTGTAAAACTTCCTCCTGACCTCCAGCCTGAACCTCCCCTGGTGCAGCCTGAGACTGTGTCCTCTTGTTCTGGTGCTGGCTGCCTGGGAGAAGAGACCAACCTCTGCCTGTCTACAAGCCCCCTTCAGGTAGTTGTAGACAGCAAGAAGGTCTCCCCTGAGTCTCCTCTTCTCCAGGCTAAGCAACCCCAGCTCTCTCAGTCTTTCCTCATAGGGCTTGTATTCCAAGCCCCTCACCAACTTTGTTGCCCTTCTCTGGACACCTTCCAGCACCTTCTGGACTCCTTCCTAAACTGAGGGGCCCAGAACTGGACACAGGACTCGAGGTGTGGCCTAACCAGTGCTGAGTACAGGGGCAGAATGACCTCCCTGCTCCTGCTGGCCACACTGTTCCTGATGCAGGCCAGGATGCCATTGGCCCTCCTGGCCGCCTGGGCACACTGCAGGCTCGTGTTCAGCCTATCATCAACCAGCACCCCCAGGTCCCTCTCTGCCTGGCTGCTCTCCAGCCACTGTGACCCCAGCCTGTAGCACTGCATGGGGTTGCTGTGGCCGATGTGCAGAACCTGGCACTTGGACTTCAAGAGAGGCTCTGGTTCAGGGGCCGTGACGCGGGTGTTAAAATGCCGCGGACACGCTCAGTGCTCTGTTAAATTTGAGAGTGTTTGCAGTGTACAAACTCAAACCAGAACCCTTGACACTGAGGAAGTGTCTTCACTTAGTTTTAGAGAGCTTCCAAGTGTCTATTGATCAGTGTTCTCTAACAGCACAGAAATAATGTGTCTAATTTAACTGGCCACATGGAAGAGTATAGAAAAAACATTAGTTATCCCTTGAAAGGCTTGGAACATCGATAGGAGGACATAACATTAATGACTTTCCTATACACCAGCCTCAAAAATGGCTAAATGAGGAAGAAATTACAAATTTATTTTCCTATAATTTCAGCAGTTGTCTTGTTTTACTGCACCAGGAAAGCATTAAGCAAAGAAATGTCACACCAGGAGTATTTTCCTGATAATTTGTCTGACATGCAAAGCATATGAAACAAAAGAGAAAAAGATGGAAATGTGGGGTTGAGTCATTTTGACAAACTCAGGGATTTTTTTTGTTGCTCATGGAGCCTGGCTAAGGTAGTCAGCTGCTTCTCTCCAAACCATCTCACATCTTGCTGCTCTTGAAGTGGTTCGCTGTGTCAGAACACTGTATCCTGCTGGTGTGGCCAGCAGGAGCAGGGAGGTCATTGTGCCCCTGGACTCTGCACTGGTTTGGCCACACCTTGAGTCCTGTGCCCAGTTCTGGGCCTCTCAGTTTAAGAAGGACATTGAGACTCTTGAACATGTCCAGAGAAGGGCAACGAGGCTGGGGAGAGGCTTTGAGCACAGCCCTATGAGGAGAGGCTGAGGGAGCTGGGGTTGCTTAGCCTGGAGAAGAGAAGGCTCAGGGGAGACCTTCTTGCTGTCTACAACTACCTGAAGGGAGGTTGTATCCAGGAGGGGGTTGGTCTCTTCTCCCAGGCAAACAACACCAGAACAAGAGGACACAGTCTCAAACTGTGCCTGGGGAAGTTTAGGCTGGAGGTGAGGAGAAAGTTCTTTCCAGAGGGAGTTGTTAGCCATTGGAATGTGCTGCCCGGGGAGGTGGTGGAGTCACCATCCCTGGAGGTGTTCAAGAGGGGATTGGACGTGGCACTTGGTGCCATGTGTTAATAGTCATGAGGTGTTGGGTGACAGGTTGGACTTGATGATCTTTGAGGTCTTTTCCAACCATATTGATTCCATGATTCTGTGGTCTTGGTTGTCTCAGTTCTGCCTGTTGCCCTGAAGTCAGGAGTGCCTGGTTTATGGTCATTTAGTAACAGAGATGTGGAGCAGACATTATTGAGATTTCACACTAAATAAGATAGATGCCAGGTCTTCTGAGGTGGGTAGCAGAAGTCCAGGTTGGAAAGGGATATGTTGATGTCAGTTACCTTCCTTTGCTTGTGTGGTGTAAAGGAATTTTTGGGTTGCTCCTCTTGCTGATAAGCAGAACCTGATTTCTGAAGGAAATGTAGGAGCATGGAAGTGAATGGTGTTCCTTCACAATTACAGAGTCACAGAAAGTTAAGGGTTGGCAGAGACCTCCAGAGGTTGAGTCCAACCCCCTGCCAGAGCAGGATGACCTAGGGCAGGCCACACAGGAATGCATCCAGGTGGGTCTTGGAAGCCTCCAGAGAAGGAGACTCCACAGCCTCTCTGGGCAGCCTGCTCCAGTGCTCCATCACCCTCACCCTGAAGAAATGTCTCCTTGTGTTGAGGTGGAACCTCCTGTGTTCCACCTTATACCCATTTTAACTTGTGCTATCACAGGGCACCACTGGCACCTTCATCTTGACACCCACCTGTCAGATGTTTATAGACATCAATAAGATTCCCCTCTCAGACTTGTCCACTCAAGACTAAACAGTCCCAGGTCCCTCAGTCTTACCCACTGCTCCTTTGCAGAGCAAGGTTTCCTGCAGCCCTCACAGGCTTCCCTTCCTGTTGGGTGGGATTTGAAGCTGTGGGCTGGATGCCTGTGTGTATTGGCAAGAGGAGGTTGGCACATGGTGTTCAGCAGGGTGTGTGCCATGGACAACCTTAACGTTCTTCCAGTGGGACTGTTGAGGCTGTGTGGTGATGCTGTCCTCCTTCAAGGTGCTGCATGGTGACTCTGGGTGTCTGAGAGCCATTGGGGTATTTTGTGGCCAGGACTTTCAGGCTGTGGTTCTGGAATGCAGTGGGGATCCAGTAAACTGGCATTGGGCCGGGGGGACATGAACAGCAGTCGGGTTCTCGGTCAGGACTGTGGACCTGTGATGGGATTTGAGAACACAGCAAACCAGACTCAGTTCCTTCCCAATAACAAAGGCAGTAAAAGAAGAAAGCTTTGTCAGGAAGTGCATCAGAGTATCCAAGAGGGAGCATCCAACAGTATAAAGGTGACAGAAGGTGTAAATCTGTGTTGTACAGCATTAAATCTCATGTCTAACATAGTTATGAGAGTGAGTAAATGTGTGGCTCCTCCTCCCTACTGGCAGTGAAGCAGGCTGCGTCCCTGGGGCAGGCTGAAGCCACAAGTGTTTGTAGGTGCTGCTTGCTGTGGTGGAAGTTAGGGAAAACAGGGCTGCTCAGGAACTGGGCAGAGTATTCGGTTTGTCTTCATACGTAAAGTTCATCACCGATGGTTGGAACACTTGTATTAAGGCAGTTAGGGGGGTTAGACCACAGGGGAGGAAATGATGGAAGGAAAGAAAGTATGAAGGGGTGGGTGGTGCATGAGAATGTCAGAAACAAAGTACTAATGGTCAGGAACAGAGGGGCCTTGAGGGTGGGAGAAGACTGAGCGAAAACTTTAATGTACAAAAACCCCAACATCAAACAGAAACCCCACCCCCACAACCTTAATGCAAGACTTGGTGTGTCTCAGCTTATGTGCCCCAGGCACTGAAGGCTGCAGCCTAGCCTGGCTTGTATTCCTGAAAAGGTGTCCAGAAAAGCTGGGAGTATTTCTGTGTTGGCTCATTCTGTTGTGGAAGTGGCTGCAGTTACAAGTGTCACGGTTAAATGTCGCTGTTACTTGCAGTCCTCTCGTGGAAAATTGTCCTTTAAACAACAGTTGCTGTAATATCATAGCTAATGTATCTGTTATGTCATTGTAAACCTTCCTGCCTCCTTGACACCCAGCTACCAGGTCAGGATTTGAAAACCACTGAGGGCCACAGATGGAGCTAACTGCAGCAGTTGTGGCTCCTGGTGCAGATGATGTGTCTCTCTGTGCCTCCTAACCTTTCGTTTCTTGAGCACAGCCTGCCTGTGGTTTGAGTCAGTGCTGCTTCAATTTGGTGCTGGCTGGGATCAGCACCCAAATCCCCAGCTGCAACACAAATGCACAGATGCCAGCAGGTTCCAGGGGTGCCTTCTTCTGGCACACCATTTCCCAGAGAGTGCCCTGCTCTAATCCCCTGCTTCATACGGTGCACGGAAACACACAGTGCACTGCTGGGCTGGGGTTAAGGCATGGGGAAAGGAAAGCACTGAGTAACATTTGCAGGGTGTTCTGGCTACATCATCACATATTTCTTATGTTTAATTATGCTCTTTAATTGTACTCTTTCCACCAAAATCTGCAGAAAAATCTTTAATGTAGACTAGAAATAAAGGCCAAGACTGGGGGGAGAGGGGGGAAGTGATGTCCCTCTACTTCAGCTGTTGCTTTGCTGCATTCCCAGTTGGATACCCCAAAATTGATGTACTCCTGGAGTGCCAGTGGCTTTAGAACTGGAGCTAGCATTGCTTAGCAGTGAGTTGGGAGTGAAGGAGCAATGCTCAGCTCAGCCTTGCACTGAGCTCCTGCATTGCTTATTCAGACCTGTGGCACTCACCCTGGGCTCTCACCCACTGAGTACCTTTCATAGAATCATAGAATGGTTTGGGTTGGAAGAGACCTCTGAAGGTCATCTAGTCCAGTCCCCCTGCAGTGAGCAATGACATCCTCCACTAGCTCAGGCTGCACAGAGCCTTGTTGAGCCTGACCTTGAATATCTCCAGAGATGGGGCCTCAACTACCTCCCTGGGCAACCTTTTCCAGTGTTCCCCCACCCTCATGGTAAAGAGCTTGTTCCTAACATCCAGTCTAAATCTGCTCTTATGTAATTTCAAACCATTACCTCTCATTCTATCGCTGCAGGCCTTTGTAAACAGTCCCTCTGCAGCCTTCTTGGAGGTCCCCTTCAGGTACTGGAAGGCTGCTATTGGGTCTGCTAGTAATCTTCTCCATGCTGTACAACTCCAGCTCTCTCAGCCTGTCCTCCTAGAATAGATGTTCCAGCCCCCTGATCATCTTCCCTAGGTTCACCCTCTGGAGAGCAGCAAGGACCTCTTGGTGCCTCTATTTATCTTTCTGACAATGGTGGGAGAATGCTCTCTGTGTGTCAGATGCCTCAGAGGTGCATGGGGAAGGGAGGGATGACAAAAATTCATTTGGAGGTGGCTATTTTCTGTTGAAGGGTTGAGTGCAGAACAGCTGCCTTGCTGTAAATTCAGTTTGAGTAATAATTCCTCCAATCAGGCAAGAGTTATTCTGGAAAAGAATTGGCACAGAGGAGGTTCAAGGTTTCAATGAGAAATCTGCATCTGAGAATTCTCTATCATTTGAACAAAACCACCCAGAGGTGGTGGGGAGGAAGCCACAGGGTCCTTGTTGTACAGACGACCCAAGGCTGTAAGTCAGGACTCTGCCTTTTTGCAATCTGAATAAATCCAGCTCCTGAGCTTCTGGGGGCATGTGAAGCTTTGAAGTTTGCTATGGCATTCCAGTACTTCCAGTACCTTTTCTGTGCAGACAGAGCCAAACTGTGAGTTTGAACAAATCCTGAAGCAGCTTGAGGAGCTGGAGACAATGCCACTTGGCAAGCTTCCGTGTGACGGGTGGTGCACTAGGTGTCTACTTAATTTTTGTCTGTCTTTAACTGTGAGCCAACAAAATATCACTTGTAGAGTGTCTGTAAATCTTCAGGGATTGCAGTGGATGTTAAGAGACAGGTAAAAATGCCTCCTCCTGCTGCTGGTCCTCAGCAGCAATAATGGGGTGGGGAGTTCTGGAGAGTATTCTCCACATTGTGTCTCTCCCTCAAAGCATGTCAGGTGGTTGATGCTTTCCAAGGGGACTGTGGGCCTGTCCTTGGTCTTCAACCCTTCTCCCAGGTGAAAGATATCAATTTACAAGCTTGTTCTCTGCAGCCCTTCTGCAGCATTTCAAATAACCCATGAAAGCCCCAGGATCCTGTGGCTGGGCTCAGCCACACTGCAAAGTATCTGTTTTGTGATCTCCTGACTTCTCCTGAAAGTCTCGATTCTTGTACTGGGGCTGGGGGTTTTGTAAGTGGTGCTTTGGTTTCTGGTGGACAGAGCTCAACAAACCAAGAAGGTTGTTTACTGAACTGCTGAGCTTTAGTTGGAAATGGGGTGCTTTGCAGTGAGGTGCTGAGACTGGTCCTTCTCAGTGGTATCCCAAAAGTCCAGGGACCACCTGTGCATTTGGACCACTTGCTAGGCAGCTGTGATCCTCCACTGCTGCCCTTTGGAAGGAGAATTTAAAGGCAGGTACCTCTCCATCTCAGCACAGAAGAGGCAGATGAGGAAGGCTGAGTGTGTCCTCATGAGTCCCAGGAAGTCTCCTTATCCTGACTTTGCAGTGCTGCTGTCGTTAAGCCAGGAGCTGCTTGGCTTTCAGTTAATGTCATTACATAATGCTGCTCCTTATATATGACCTTTAGCTCTGATACATAATTTGGAGAAATAGTCCTGCATTTACTTTTCAGTTAGTATTCTGGAGCACACCCCAGGAGGATGACTGCCATTTATTACTCTTCCAGGCACGGGACTTCACGAAGGTAATTTTTTTAAGAGCGTGAGCTATTAACTGCACTAAGAATGTGTCACTCTGAGCCCATCCAGAGAGTCACATTTCCCCCCTTGCCTCTGCTGCTTGTTTTCTAGGACATGTTAAAAAGAAAGGGTGAGATTTCCCTGTGAATACTTCTTACTTGTAGGCAGCTATCCCCTTTTGGGTGGGAAACTAGGTGAAAGTAGCTCGATCCCCATTTTAGTATCCACCTAGTTTCATAGAATTGTAGAGTGGCTTAGGCTGGAAGGGACCTTAGAGATCATCTACTCCAACTTCCCCAGGGATGCCTCTCAACTAGACTCAGCTGCTCAAGGCCTCATCCAACCTGGCTTTGAACACCCCCAGGGAAGAGGCATCCACAGCCTCCCTGAGCAACCTGACCTGCACCAGATTCTCACCACTCTCCTACTGAAGAACTTCTTCTCATAAGCTCTCCCTTTTAAGGAACTGGTTGCTGCACTAAACGGCAAATAACAGCTATTTTATGGTATCACCAATACCTTCCTGGGGTTAGACATAAAGGTTTTGCTAAGACAACACTCCGAGGTGTGCAGTTAGTTAGCCCTCTTGAGTTTTTGAGTTGTGGTTCCCTGATGATGGGAATGCTTGGTCTGTAATTGTAGTGTAGCCTGCCCCGAGCAGTTACCTGTGCAGGGCTTGCATGCCTAGGGAAGCTTGAGTCTTCCACGCCCTGCCGGCTGCCAGTACCATGGACATGTCCTTGCGCCCATCCCCAGCCTCCACGTGAGTGGAGTGGACTTGAATCCAGTGAACGCAGCAGCTCACTCTTGTCTAAGTGTTTGAAGACAGTGGTGATGCATGAATGTTTGTGCAGTGTGTCGATCGTCTTGCCCTGAAGGATGAATGCCGTGGAGAAAGGGGAAGTCGCAGCCCTAGGGCTGTGCTCCAGAGTCTGTGTGTGACAGCAGCAAAGAGCAGAGGGAAGGTGGCTGCGCTACTGCCGGGCGCAGCGCTGCTGCTTATATAGGCTCTGGGAGAGGCAGCACCCCCTGAACCGCGGCGGTGACAGAGATGTCAGGGCAGCGGTCCCCGGCGGGGGCCCATCCCTCTGCCGGCTCCGGCAGCGGCGATCAATGGAGCCACGGCGGCTCGGAGCGATGCCTGCTGCCGCAGGAGAGCCTCCCGCCCGCGCTGCCCGCCGCGCTCGGCCCCTTCCAGCCACCAGAACAACATTTTGAAATGTATGGAAAATGAATTATCGATTACAGATGTGCCCTGGCGCAGGGGCTTGGGGGGGTAAAAACGAATGGCCGCGTTTACGGCGAGGGACGTAATCCGCTTTGCCAAACCGATTGTCCCTCGCTCCTGCCTCCCTCCCTCCTTCCTTCTGCTCCTGCCCCCTCCCCCTTCCCGCACGCCGGCTAAGAGACAGGGCCTGATAAAGTGAGAGCAGCAAGATTGGTTTTCTGAGGGCAGCGGGCCCTTCAGGATCAGCTAAATCATGGGCTGTCTGGCTGGTGGCTGGGTGATGACCTGCTCCCCGCGCCGCGGCCCCGCACCCCCCTGCGGGGTGATGATGTGCACCCGGGCGGCGGCGGGGGGCTGCCGTGAAGGTGAAACTGTCATATCGATCTTTTTAGCACTAAAATATGAGCCACTTTACTCCGCTCCCCGATGCTGTGATGTGAAAAATAATAACTCGGATCCAAATTAAAAATATTGATCTCTGGAAGGTGTTGAAAGTAAATAAACACCTTCCGAAGTTTTCGGGTCAGCCGAGAAATGGTATTCAGCAATAAATGTGTCGGCGTGTCAGAATCCAGGGTTCTTGATCTGTTTTTCCTTTTGAATTGATTTTTCATTACTTACTTCCTAAAAGTGTTGGAATTTGGTTCCTCCGCCGTTAAATCCCACTGTTTGGGCAAATTATTTCTTTGGGGCTTATGAGGTGCTCCTAATCCACTCGCTCATTGATTGATTGATTTTTGACTCAATAAACTTGCATTACCCCTGCTTTATTTAAGGCTTCCATCATAATTTTTTGTACATTTAGGCTTGACTTTTTTATTTCCCTCTAACAGATGAGCTGACATTGGTCTATCAAACATGTGGGAAAACAATTGCCACAAGGTTAATTTTATTGCTAGCTCCATGCATTTTAAGTAGGTGCCAGGTATTTTCCACTACAGGCTGATAAATGGCCGCCGAGCTGCTAAAGCACAGGGAGGGAGAGAAGCCCTGTAACAACAGGCACCCTTTATGGATGCACCACGTAGCACCAGCGTTAAATGGATGATTTGGGCTTCATTGGTTGAGCTCCATTTTATGTCCAGCCAGCAACAGGAGCTCAGTGATGTAAGGAGCTCTTGAGCTGGTACCCACTCGGCACCAACGCTGAGGGTGTCAGTGTGCCTGAGCACGGGGGATGTGGGAAAATGCAGCAACCTGCTCTTCCAGATGTTGGCTTCTCTTACCAACTGGACAGTTTATTTTTAGATAGGAAAACATTCTTCAGGGACAGCTGCATGGCTGTGACCGTTTTCTGGCAGCTCTTAGGAGCCTGCTTTTGAATGCTGTTAGGAGGGTGGCTAAATGCCTGCTCTGCTCTTCAAGGTGGGAGAGAAACAGAGGTTGTGATGGGAATGAGAGTGTTTCTTCCAGTACACAGAGAAGTGTGGTCAAAACAGTGTGTTTAAAAAGCCCCTTAAACAGTTAGGTCTTCACAGCAGAGTCTCTGCTGTATCCCTGTTCTCAGAGAGTCAGGACGTGTGCCTTTGCAGATGCCTGGGCATGAGCAGTCACATTGTACAGCTGTCCTGATGGTTCAGCTGTAGTGAAATTCTTGTCTTTGTGGTGTTTAGTACATGGAGATATGACTAAAAGGTATAAAACTGGAGCTCCAGGAATGATTTTACTGAGTTGATCACAGTTCAGTCAGTGGCCATTTCTCTGAGTTAACTGCATCTCACCAGCCAGTTTTTGCTTTCATTCATGTGTACTTTGCTAACATCCAGAGACACCTTGGAAGAGACTTTGAGTTTGACAGGAGGTCATCCCATGAGACACTAAGGGCATGGCACTGGTTGCCACAGGGCCTTGCTCTGCTTGGCTGCAGGGAGGGCTCGTGAGGATCCTGGCCAGGGAAGGATGCTGCAGCATGTCTGGAGTTTGCAGGCTGCAACTGAGAGAGGAACAACTGGAAGAATGAAGGGAAGGTTCTTCAAGGGGCTTTGTGGAAGTGGATGTTTGAACTTTACTGCTGGATGTTTCCATGACTGTCCTTTGTGTGATGGTAGCATTTGTAACTAAGTATTAAGATGTTACTGTTTTGTGTTAGAGTCATGGAATCAATAAGGTTGGAAAATACTTCAAAGATCATCAAGTCCAACCTGTCACCTAAGACCTCATGAGTACTAAACTCTGGCACTAAGTGCCACGTCCAGGCACGGAGTTCGGAGTGCACAGCGCCCTCTGATATCCTTGGGTGCAGTTTTGCCTCTCTGCATTCTCTGGTGTGGAGCTGGGCTGAAGCACAGCGAGCCCAGGCTGTTGTACAGCTGTGGCACAGCATGCTGGGGTAGATGGGATTCAAGGTTGACTCCAGAACCTTCTTCCATATAGATAAATGAAGGGTTTGCTTTGTGTCAGGAATCATTGCAGTCCAGATCCCGCTCTGGGCTTCAGCCATCTTCAGTGAGAAGACTTGGATCATATTGTGTCTTGTGGTCACCATGGTGGCTTACGTTGACAGAGAGCACCCACATGGTAATCAGCTGTGGCTGCCAAAAGGAACTGGAGAGTGGGTCTCAGAGGTAGCATGGATGTCCTCCTCTCTGACTTTGCTTTTCCCTTTCTGGCACAGAGCTTTTGAATCTCCTCCGCTGAGCGTCGCAGACGTGAATTCAAGTCACAGGATTGACTGTTCTTAAAGAATTTCTAAGCACAGTGTCAGTCACTGTCATGCCCCAGAGCTTTAGAGGAGGAGCTGTGGCTTTCCTCCTGGAAAGAGAAAAGGAGATGGGGGGGAAGATGGTAGGAAGCTTTTAACACTGCTTCAGCTGTGCTGGGGGTCCTCTTGGCAGTTACAAGCCTTTGACATTTGGAGAGAGGTGTGTTTGTGTGTGCATACAGCTAGTGCATCTTCCTGAATTTGTGGTGGCCATAGGTATCCTCTGTCTGCTGATCTGGGAGCAGCAGCAGCCATCAAAGCTGCAGAGCCTGCAGCATTGCTGGGCTCTCAGCTCTCGTGTGCAGGCTGCTTGCTGGCCAGTGGCAGCTCACTGACAGTTTGTCAGGTCTGGAAAGCCATTTTGGAACCTGCAATACCTTTCATATGCTTTCATACTTGTGATGAAGGGAGTGGGAAAAAAGAAAGGGGGGTGTGTGTGTTTACTAACATCAGCTTTGTAAATGCAGTTTGTAACCCTCACATTCTCCTGTTTGTATTTGCTAAACAGCTAAGATCTTGTGTGTATTCTCGGGGACACCTTTTGATTATAGCTGAACTAACACTCTTAGAGACTGGTTATAAAAGGTCCACTTTGGTGAACACACTAATGGAAAAGGAGCAGTTCCATAAGAATGTGGGCCAAGGACAGAGTAAAAACACAGGTCCAGATGCTCTCTTAGCAATGTGGAGATGGGAACAAGAAAGAACCCATATCAGTCTCCAAAACCTTGTCTTTCTCCTTCAAAACTTCACAGTCATTAACCTGTGGGTATATTTGATGACTGTTTAGCACAGCAGTCATTTGGACTTCACTTCTTTTCTATTTAGAAGTATTTCCACATAGGAAAAAAAAACTCAGTTAGGTATTTTCTGACCTCTCAGAAGAGTTCAGGAGGAATTGGTCACCCTGCTTACCAAGGTTTGGTGACCTGATGCCTGGAGGAGGACAGGATTCGTACCTGGAACTGGATGTCCCTTCCAACATGTAAGTTCAAAGCTGATGCAGCAAAGTCACTTATGAGGAAGGTGGTGTTAGGGGTGTGGTGGTTCTCCTCTTGGGAAATTAGCATATTTTTTTGGTTGCCCATTAATGTGCAAAGCAGACTGTGAATGATTTATGGTCCAAGCCCAAGAGCAGTGAAATGGTACGATTTTGAGATAGGTAAGCTTTAGACAGGAACAGGATTTACCTGCTTTGTTATGTTTAACCACCGACTGGCTTCTGTGGGTCACCATTTCCTCTACTACTTTACTTGGAGGAAACATAGAATCATAGAATAGAATCAATAAGGTTGGAAGAGACCTCAAAGATCATCAAGTCCAACCTGTCTCCCAACACCTCATGACTATTAATACATGGCACCAAGTGCCACGTCCAATCCCCTCTTGAACACCTCCAGTGACGGTGACTCCACCACCTCCTTGGGCAGCACATTCCAATGGCTAACAACTCTCTCTGGGAAGAACTTTCTCCTCACCTCCAGCCTAAACTTCCCCAGGCACAATTTGAGACTGTGTCCTCTTATTCTGGTGCTGGTTGCCTGGGAGAAGAGACCAGGCAACCTCCTGGCTACAACCACCCTTCAGGTAGTTGTAGAGAGCAAGAAGGTCTCCCCTGAGCCTCCTCTTCTCCAGGCTAAGCAACCCCAGCTCCCTCAGCCTCTCCTCACAGGGCTGTGCTCAAAGCCTCTCCCCAGCCTCGTTCAAGAGTCTGGACACATTCAAGAGTCTCAATGTCCTTCTTAAATTGAGGGGCCCAGAACTGGACACAGGACTCAAAGTGTGGCCTAATGTAGTGACACACCAGAATTCTGCTGTCTGTGGGGTGGCTCCTTCTCAGCTAAGCAGCCCTACAGAAACCTGGGGTGTGATCAGCATGCATTGGAATAGTGCCAGTTCTTGACCGCTGGTGAGAGTTCCACTTCATGTTTGGGTGTTTCTCTCTGTGTTCAGAGATCTCTTATTTCACTGGTGAAAGGGACAACTTTGATTTTCACCATCCTGACACCTGATCACACTGATTTGTTGGTTTAAAGGGATTGCAGTGCAAGAGCAGCAGCAGCAGCAGCTCAGATGCTGCGTTCTTACCTCCATCTCCCCCCGTTATTCTAAGCAACTCCTGCTGGTTACCATAATTTAAAAGAAAAAGTCAATAGCTGTTTAACTATTACTGCTTGGGTTCAATTTGTCCTTTCAAGCTGAGATCAGGGTTTGGGCCAGAATGTCTTTTAATTGAATCACTTGTCACTAGACTTTGTTAAAAGAGTAAGAAAAATATGTAACTGACATGTTGGCAAAGGTTTGACCAAGCTGTTTTGTGGTTGGACCATATATCAAGGGAAAATATGATTGAATGCTGTGTCAGAGCAGCACATGTGGGAAACAAATATTCTGCACGGAATCTATTGGTGAACAAACTGAAAAATTGTTAAGCTCTTAAAGAGCTTAAAGGCTTGTTAGCATTTTCTGACAGAAAACCACTGAAGCAGTGAACACAAAAAGAAAGAGCAAAGAAGTCGTAATAGCTGACTTAGAATTGAGATCTGTGGCGCTTTCGGCTTTTCTGGATGGCTCCTCACTCCTCATGACAGGACTGGCAAGGAACTTTATTCTGACACCTGGGAGACTTTTCACTCCCTCCTTTGGATCTGCTCCAATTGCACTGCATCCAGCTGTGCTCAGGGAATTTATCCACTTAACTTTTGTCAGAAGTGTCTACAACTACCTGGAGGGAGGTTGGAGTGCGGAGGGTCCAGCCTGTTCTTGATGGCAAGTGGCAGGACTGGAGGAAACAGTTACAGGCTGTGCCAGGGGAGGTTCAGGCTGGATGTTAGGAAATATTTCTTCACTGAAATGGGACTCAAATACTGGAATGGTCTGTTCAGGACACTGGTGGAGTCACCACTGGTGGAGGCTGGGGTCGGAGTGGCTGGAGAGCTCCCAACCAGAGAGGGAAAAAATACAATAGAAATGGGTAGATTCAGATTGGATGTTAGGAAGAAGTTCTTCACCATGACAGTGGTGAGACACTGGAACAGGTTGCCCAGGGAGGTGGTGGAAGTTCCATCCCTGGAAGTGTTTAAAAACAGACTGGATGAGGCACTTGGTGCCATGATTTGGTTGATTAGATGGTGTTGGGTGATAGGTTGGACTCAATGATCTTGAAGGTCTTTTCCAACGTGGTTAATTCTGTGATTCTGTGATTCTGTTGGGGACCTGGGGGTGCTGATTGACAGCTGCCTGAACATGAGCCAGCAGTGCACCCAGGTGGCCAAGAGGGCCAATGGCATCCTGGCCTGCATTAGGAATAGTGTGGCCAGCAGGAGCAGGGAAGTCATTGTGCCCCTGGACTCTGCTTTGGTTAGGCCGCACCTTGAGTACTGTGTCCAGTTATGGGCCTCTCAGTTTAAGAAGGACATTGAAACACTTGAAGGTGTCCAGGGAAGGGCAACAAGGCTGGGGAGAGGCCTTGAGCACAGCCCTGTGAGGAGAGGCTGAGGGAGCTGGGATTGTTTAGCCTGGAGAAGAGGAGGCTCAGGGGTGACCTCATTGCCCTCTGCAACTACCTGAAAGGTGGTTGTAGCCAGGAAGGGGTTGGTCTCTTCTCCCAGGCAACCAGCACCAGAACAAGGGGACACAGTCTCAAGCTGCGCCAGGGGAGGTTTAGAGTCGAGGTGAGGAGAAAGTTCTTCACCGAGCGAGTCGTTTGTTATTGGAATGTGCTGCCCAGGGAGGTGGTGGAGTCCCCATCCCTGGTGGTGTTCAAGAGGGGATTGGACGTGGCACTTGGTGCCATGGTCTAGTCATGGGGTCTGTGTTGATAGGTTGGACTCGATGATCCTCGAGGTCTCTTCCAACCTTAGTTATACTGTGATACTGTGGTACCATCCCTGGGGGTATTCAAAGGCTGTGTGGAGATGGCGCTTAGGAACATGGTTTAGCGTTGACCCTGTAGTGCCAGGTTGAAGGTTGGACTGGATGATCTTTGAGGTCTTTTCCAACCAGATATATTCTGTGGAAGTCTGACTAATCCAGGATGTTGTTTTTTGATAAAGTGCCCTTTTCCTTTGAGGGGTTGGATGGGTTTTGCTAAAACCTTTAGGTCTAAACCTGGCCATCTGAAAAGAGTTTGTCCAAGGCTGCTGTGTGATGTGAACACCCTCTTGTGTAGCTGCCATCTTAGGGCAAATCCTGAGCTCCCTGACTACATATTCTAAATGAAGCAAACATGTAGCAGGTTTGAAGAAGTTAATGATCTGTCCATGCACTTTGGGTTTGCTTGTTTTCTCACAGGTTAATAAAAGCCTAGTAGAAAAAAATTAGCTGATAGCAGGTATTGTATTAAAGTTACTTTCAGACAGAAAAATCCTGAGCACAGTTATCAATCTATTCCTAATAGCTGATTTTATTCCTGCTGACCAACATTGTTTCTTTTAAAGCTTATGAAATGAATTGTGAAAAGCAATGTGAACCTGAACACGTTTCCCACCTTCACCAGCAAAGACCTGTGTGATAACTTTGAAGAGTCTGTGAGCTTTGGTGCACTTTACCAATGCTTGCTTTATTCTGAAAGCACCAAGATCACTGATAATTAATAAGCTTTGTAAAGCAAACACAGGTCAACGTGTGCATGATAAATGGAGCTATTATTGTACGTAGGGAAACAATTAATTTGTTGCTCCATATGGTCTGATGTCCATTAACATGCCCTGCTAATAATGCACAACAGAAAAACTGTAATAGAGTGTAGGCAGGGTTTGGGTTATGAACAGAGGAAAGCATTTGGATCATCTATTCAGACACTAATTTGAAAGTTGCATTTTTCTTTCCTTCTTTCTTTCTTTCTTCCTGGCTAGAGAGTAATGAGCTCTTCCTCTGAGCAGGCAGGTTGGACAGCTGTCATCGGCCTCACCCTGGCAGTCCTGGCTGCTGCTCTGCCTTGGAAAAGGCAGCAGTGCTCTTTCTTTTCTGCAAATGCAGGGATGTCTGTGGGCAAACAGCTCAGCCTTACTCAATTCTCCTTACCACGCTGCTGCTTTTCACTGTATGCTCTTTTAATTCCCTGTGGAATGCCTGCAGTATCTTCTAGGCAGCATTTGCCTCTGAGCTGCTTTGGTGCCCCATGACAGGGGAAGCATTTGGAGATATCAGTGCTTGTACTGCAGGAGTTGTCAACAGGGATAATTTCATTGAGCTGTGAGAACAACATTACTTCATATTCCCTGACTTAACTTGCAATACCTCCCCAAATGTCTGTTTGATTCCTTCTTTAATGTTTGTTGGAGAACACAGACAACCTTATCCTACACTGTGGCAGTAGCCAGGTCTGTGCCTGTCCCTAAGAAAAGAAAGAACAAAGCAGTGTTTGGAAGTAGCCACAGTGGCTTCACTGGTTGGATGTGCACCCTGATCACTTGTGAGAGGTAGCAGTTTGGTTCTGCTTTCACACAGCAGCTTTAGAATTTAAAGTTCTTATAATGATGGGAGCAAAATGTAGCTCAGTAATACTCAGTTAAAAAAATCCCCAGGCAGACCCCAAACAACCCACTGGGTCTGGTCTCCCTCTTCTGAACATGGAATCTGTAGCTGTGCCTGCAGGAGAAGGCTGTTTTTAATTTTGAAATCGTAGAATCACAGAATTGTTTGTGCTTGAAGAGGCCTTAAAGACCATCTAGTTCCAAACCCCTGCTGTAGGCAGGGAAACCTTCCCCTAGACCAGATTGCTCAAGGCCCCGTCCAGCCTGACTTTGAACGCTTCCAGGGCTGGAGCTTCCCCAGTTTCTCCGGGCAACCTGTTCCAGTGCCTCACCACTGTCATGGGGAAGAATTTCTTCCTCCTCTCTCATCTCAATCCAGCTTCTTCTAGCTTGCAGCCATTAAATTAAAGCAAAGGGCAGCCAGGACTTTTGTTTGGCCTCTGCCACGCCAGCAGATCTTGTGTTTAAGGAGTTAGCAGTGAAATGTCAAGCCTGTGGCGCATGACTCGACCGGCTTTCCTTCCATTTCATTCCTAAGTTCTCTTTGTGCTACAATTAACACATTTAATTTTAAAACTTGGATCTCTACTCAAAGGTCAGTTGTTCCTTTTCTTCTTCCTTGTTGTGTTGCATTTTTAATGCTCTTTGGTTACCCTTTTTGGGGTGCTTTTGACAGTCCATCAGAGCAAACCTGCGACTCGATGGATTTTCCTAATGGATTACTTGAGGCGCCGTAGATGTTTTAATTGCCCTGAGATACATCTTTCTTGGGAGGCTGTGGCAATCTGCAGCCTGCTTTTCAGAAACACTGATTGATGAATTCTGCTGTAATTTAAGCTCAAAAGTTAATAAGACAGGCCTACACGGATCTGCTGCAAGTTATTAGACCTGTAAGCCGCTTTAATATACGCCATTTATTATTCAAGGAGGTGCAAGCCAAAAATATTTCATGTGCCCTAATAAAAATTCAATATCATTATTTCAGAGAAGTTCAGGAAATGCAAGCGGTCAGATAAAGGGGATTTATTAAAACAAAACCCAGCCAGGGGAATGCTGATTGCGCTGCCGAGGGCCTGGCTTCCAGCTGCCGGCTGTCCTCCTGCAGCAGGGATTTGGTTGCTGCTTGAGTTGCCTTTGCTGGAGGAGGTTTTTCCCACTCTCCCTTATTGCTGCATGAAACCCTTAGCGTTTAGCGGTTGGCTTTCGCTTTCTGCCGCAAAACAGCCAACGGTGGTGGTGCTGCTGCTGCTGTCCAGTGTCCTGCTCGAATTGCTGTGGTGTGCTGCATCCTGGGCTCCTCCAGACGAGTTCAGGTGACTACAGCTCGCCTGCATTGTCAGCCCCCAGTGCAGAGCGGGTCCTCTGGCTGTCTCGTAAGGTTTCAGGTTTTCTATTATTAAAATCTCCCTCTGAAATAATAAATGACTACAGGCTGTCACGGCAGGGTCTAGAAAGGCCAGCACGTAGAATGGGCTGAGATTTCATCTGAGCCTAGTTGAGTTTTATAGATCTATTTATGAGATCCAATACTGTAATGATGTAATTTTACTTGTCTAATAAATGTAGCTGTACAAGCAAAGGATGGCAAACATTTCCATTGTGGCCAAAATCCTTTAAACTGCAGCCACTTTGATCTTGGAGCTCATGCTATTTAATAAATGCTGGCTATTCTTCTAACAATCACAATTATTTAAAGGGTTTTCAAAAGGGATAGAGCAAATCAAATAAAACAATTACTGTTGTATCTCATTCTGAAGTTAAGTGTATTTTTTATGTGGGTCTTGTTTAGTGTCTCCTCCCAGTTTTCATCCATTATCACAATAATTGAGTTTGTAGCTGGAATTAAATTTATCAAATTGTGTTATCCTCTTTTGAAATTGGATAGGTATCCTGGCAGTGGGAGCTAGAAGTTAATCTGCTTTGCTAAAGCCTCCAGTGGCACAGCGGCAACAGGATTGAGAAGGCTCAAACATTTTCCTGTCACCCTGGACACGATGTAATTTCTCCTCAATCCCTTGTGCAAATAATGACATTTGAATCGAGCATTAACAGGCTTAATTACTTTAAAATTGTCATTTTAATTTACACTGATATAGTATTGATCATACAAGCAGAGATTAAGCTGTTCACTGGAGCAGATGATGGGGAATTAAACATTAAAGGGTCCTCGTGGGGCTGAGAGGCCGCCCAGAGAGTGCCAGAAGAGGAATGATATTTCTCCGTAATGAACTGGCGGCATGCAGGGACATGAATCTTTGGCCTACTGGAAAAAGGGAAATAATGGGGTTTGGGAAGCATTTGCAGGTTATTCATTCGCTGCCATGCACCAATTCTCCAGTGATTCATCCACCCCACCAACATTTATTTATCTAGCAAATTCAGGAGCTCTGACCTTTCTGCTAAGTACATTTAACATAAGGCGGAGTGAAATATTTCAGGTGTAACTTTTTACAAACATTAGTTATTGTTTCCCCATTTCTGGCTCCTATTAAAGGGAGTTATTTAATCTGCCACGCGGGCTCGCGCCCGTCCGCGCGGCTCCCGACGAGCGGATGGACTTCATAAAGAGATCCAAGTATTGCGGGATTCGATGAGGTCTTCCAAAGTCCTTGACCTCATTTAGTTGCAGTCTGATTTTCTTCTTTGGTAAACCCCAATTAAAAGTTCATTTAGAGCAAGCTTGGCACGAGTTTACCTGGAGTATGACACAGCGCAGCGTAGCGAGCGTGGCCACCGGCCCTCCCAAAGCCGCTGGCCTGAAAATGTCACCGCTCCACGTGCTGTGTGCTGGGGAAGCCCAAGCTGGCACGTGGAATAGTTTAAGGCCAAAATGTTCCTTTCAGTGGTTTGGATTCATCTACTAATTCATTTGGAATGTGGTTAGGAAGCAAGCGTCGCTGTTGGGTAGCTTACTGCTTAAAAAGGTAGAATAAAATGTGAATGCTTAAGTTACACAAAATGGCTGCTGGGTTCTCACACACAGGACTAATAAATCTTTTCTTTGCCTGCCTTGAACTGCCAGCCACTTTTCTGTCATGCCTTGCACTGCCCTTTTATCAGGAAGGCCGTGAACAGGTGTGCAGCACAGCAGGGTAGGGCAGTGGTCAGAGCACTTGCAGTGGTTTTGAGGTGCAGTGGGGTCTCCTTTCTGTAAAGGCACGTTTGCCCATGGAAGGACAAGATGGGGTCAGGTCACAACCACTGACTTCAGGTGTTACATGCTGTTCTGATGGTGAATCTGGCCCTTCCCAATGAGATCCATAGAAGTCAGCAGCCCCTACAGGTTTGTTAGTGTGACTTCTTCCCCGGAGGTGCTCAAGGACAGGCTGGATGAAGCCTTGAGCAGCTGACTCTAGGTGAAGGGCACCCCTGCCCATGGTGGGGGGGATTGGAGTAGGTGATCTCTAAGGTCCCTCCTAACCTAGGCCATTCTATGATTCCTGGGATGGCGTTTCTCTTGCACGCAGCAGAAGGACTGTTCCTTCAGAGGAAGGAAGGTGATGCACCAGGGGGAGTTGAACTCTCTTGTTGCTTACTGGTTTTTATCAGTTCAAACAGGAAAACGTGTTGAATAAGAAATAGAATCTCTTGCTAGATACAAAGAGGTTGTAGGACTCTGAAACACATGGCAATGATTTGTGTTTGGGCTTTTAGAAAAGCTTGCTTTCAAAAACTAGGCCAAATCCTGGTTTGTCTTTCTAATCAGAAGCCAATTGGTTTTGTTGGGGAAAGTTTTAGGGTTTCAGGGTTTGGCTTTGGGCACATACTTGTTTACTCTCATTATTTTCCTGTGGTTTTGGCTGCTAATGTGGGTCTGGGAGTTTCTGTGCTAAAAAAAAAATCCTAGAGTGTTTGCTAAAGGTTTGGGTGGGCTTGTTTGGTTGGGTTTTAATTGTTGCATATTTCCTGAGGATTCTTACTTAACTGGAATGTGTTTCCATGTTTCAGCCCTGCCTGGTGGCTGTAGTTTACTTCCAGATAAGTGAGCAGATGTTGCACTGTAGGTGATGCTGTGACGTGCTGCGTGCTCACTCCACTTGTCCTGGAGAGGCAGCCAGGAGAAGTGCTGAGGCCTCACACATCTGTGTTTATGTAGTCAGAAGTGTCCTGTCCTTGCAGCAAGGACAGGGCTGAATGATGCCTACACCAGCCTGCGCAGGAAAGCTGCGGTAGGCTTCAATGTTTTCTATTTCCAGTATGAGCCATCTATATGGAGTAACATAAAAATGGTACCCTTGGAGGAAAGTGAAGTGCATGGGGTGGTGTTTTCAGCTGTATTTGTTTGATGAGGACACAGTCTCAAGCTGCACCAGGGGAAGTTTAGGCTGGAGGCGAGGAGAAAGTTCGTCACTGAGAGAGTCGTTCGCCATTGGAATGTGTTGCCCAGGGAGGTGGTGGAGTCACCATCCTTGCAGGTGTTGGATGTGCCATGGTCCAGTCATGAGGTCTGTGGTTACAGGTTGGACTTGATGATCTTTGAGGTCTCTTCCAACCTTGGTGATTCTGTGATCACAGCCACTCTTGTACAACATAAGCATGGTGTGACATGCTAGCTTTTTATAGCTTCCTCTTCTCCTATACAATCTTACAAGTTTTAATGATTGAGACCAAATTATAACACAGCCAATATCTGCTGTGTTTCAGACACATTTGGAAGATGTGTATCTGGCCACTCCTGGTTTTCCTGGGCTCTAGTTAATGGCCTTATGCTGCTTGGGACTGTAGAAGAGATGTAGTTTCTCCCTCTCCTCTTCCTATGTGCTCTGTGTGTTGGTTCTGCCTGCTGTCATGCTTGGTTGTGTGGAGTATCTGCAAGCAATGGAGAAAGACAGGAGCTCATGGCATTTGTTTGAAGCAGAATGCTGTAGCTTTGGTCTATCTGAACACATTCTGTGGTATTCTTGCAGGATGGTGTTTCTGTTTGGACACATGGAGCATGTACATGATATCAGCCTGATCTAGTGTGGGGTGTCCCTGCCCATGGCAGGGGGGTTGGAACTAGATGATCCTTGTGGTCCCTTCCAACCCTGACTGATACTATGATACTATATCACAAAGTTCCCTGTAAAGGTAGCCCAGCTTAACCTAGACAGGAGAAGCAGCACATTAACCTTTGTATAGCCCTGCTCTGAGCTGATCCTCTCCCCAGAGAAGCTCTAACCCACCACTGTGAAGCCTGCTCAAGCATTTGGGCTCTGGCAGAACATGAGCCCTTCCAGTGGGGAGAGAGTCCCCCCCATCTCCTCCTGCAAAGGAGGGGCAGGACGTGGCCCTGTGAGGTACCTGATGGGAGCTCACCTTCTCCTCCTAGCTTTACTCCTGGCTCACTGCAACACTGTCTGCTGAGCTGGCAGGGCCGGGTTGCTCTCTTGGTGGCTTGCGTTGCTGTTATGAGAAGGTAACAGTCCATCTCCAGTTCTTCAGTAGGCTAATGTATCATTGCAGACAGTGATACAGACATCTGGAATATGATTAAATGGCAGGAATGCTCTATTTGTCTCAGCAAGACAAAGCATGGAATGGGTTCATTTGACTTGAAACATGTAATTAGCATAACCCTTCTGGATGCTTGTTTTATCATTTGCAATATAGCGAAAGATTGATTATCGTACTGTACCTTTTGAGTTTCATTAATAGGATTGTTTTGTCCACTTGATTAATATGTTGCCTCAACCTCAGAATAATCAGATTAAGCTAGGTTGCCTTGTTCCTTTGGACTGGGAACACTCTTATTTCCCTACACTAACTTTTCACTAGGGCCTAAAGGGAGGCCCTGTGTAAATTGGTCTTTGGTGCACTTTGTCATCTCAAATTCATTTCAGCACGCGTCCCTCCTTGAATCTTCTGATGCTGTGGAATGGGTATTGCTGTTTGCTTGTCTTTTATGAGGTAATTAACTACTGTCCTCTAATTTTAAATAGTGGGGAATGGAAATAGGATGTTTTCACTGCACACTGTTTGACAAATCAAGTCTCTGCTGTCCATTTAAGTTCAAGTCTTTCAGATGTTTTAGGTGTTACTTCTCATCATGGCTCCCCAGTTTTGAGTGTGTGAGCCATAAGACTTGAAGGGTTTGGTTTAATTGCAGTCTTATTTTCTAAACCAAAGCAGATTACACAAAAGGTTAAGCCAAGCTCTTCTCAGGAGTTGTTACTAAAAGGTTTCAGTTGTACAATACTGTTTAACACGTGGGTGTTTGTGGTCTGTCATTTGTCAGCTGCATTCCAGCGCTGGCATCCAGAGAGCTAAATGGGTCCTACTGCACTGATACCAACTGTCAACTCAACCTGTTTAAGGAGTGGCTCTTTTCATGGGATGCATGTATTTGAAGATATTTAGGAGTAAAGTCTGTTCATTAAAGCTTTCCTAAGTCTAGAAGAGCTAAATCAGGGCTAGGACAGGGACAGTCAGAGGCTAGACCATGGATAAAGATCATGCCTGTTCACTTGTGCTCGGAAGTGCGGCATCTCTGGCCAGCCTGATCTAGTGTGGGGTGTCCCTGCCCATGGCAGGGGGGTTGGAACTAGATGATCCTTGTGATCCCTTCCAACCCTGACTGATACTACTATGATCTCCTGATCTGGCACTGACAGAGGACTACAAACCCTTCCTGTTAGGAGAGGATCCTGAACACAGCTTGTGGAAATCCATGTGTGGAAACTACATGTCCAGTTTTGAGGGTCGCACGTGCAGATGTCACATGGAGGTGCCATCAGTGTTCTGACAAAACAAAAGCTTTCACATCTGAAGGCTGTGTTGTTTTCTTGCCTTCCCTCACTTGCATTTCTTTCAATGTGCTCAAGTAAGGAGGATTTGCTGCTCGACAGGTGAATCTAGACCTAGGATAAAATAAGTGAGGCAGTAGGCACCAGTCAGGGTGCCACATAGCTTCTGTTCCTGTGACTGAGAAACCATGCAGAATTAAATGCACTGCTGTGTGAAGGCTAATGCAGCAGTGCATTTCTCTAACCTCAGAGAGGCACAGGTGAGAGCTGCTGTAGTTGCGCTTGGTGTCCAGTAACTGCTGCAGCTCCACAGCCTGGAATTTCACCATTTCCTTAGAAATCTGCAGAACCCAGCAGCTTTGCTGCCGAATGCAGCAGCCGGCCCTAGCATTGCACTGTCTGTGCATCTCTTCTGTGTGTGGCTGCCTTCAGGGCCTCCATGCACAATGGGGCAGGGTGTTGGACCTTACATCCCTTGGGGAGTTCAGGTCTAAGTGGACATTCTCCATGAATAAGAAGACATCACAGTGGTAAATGTAGGGGGAACAGTTGCCTGCAGCTTTCAGGCTTCCTTAAAGCCCTTGGAGATTGGTGAGGCCCGAACTGAAGTTCCTGGACACAACTGCAGGATCTGAAGCCTGGAAAACCCTTAACAATAATGGCTCTCAGATGTTCCAGTAACTATGACCATGCATGTTAATTTTTTAGCCTTCAGCCATGGAAGTCAGAGGGATCAGTAAGAGAAGGGTGTTTTGTGGTAATAGGATTAACAAATTGCTGTCAAATTTCAAGGCTCTTTTCTGTGCTATGTGAAAAGAAGGCTTTTGTGGTGAGTTTCATCTTTGGTACTCTGTTAAAAGGTGAATGTCACAAGACAGACTTACAAAATGTATGTTCCTGAGGTCTTCATCCCCAGCTCCCTAAGGAGTGTCTGTTTTGTCCCTGTTTTGGCAGTGCTGTGGCTTGGCAAGCATCCTGCTTGCCCAGGCTGCTTTCAGGACGGACGTGGTTTGTCTTTTGCTGCTTCTGCAGTCCCACATTCATGAGTGCTGGGAATCTCTCTGCTCTATCTGGCAGTCCCTTTGGCTTTCTGCTTAACATTTTCCTTTTAGTCATTAAGAATTAATGTCTCACCGTGTTACACCTTGAAAAGATCTGCTGAATTTTGAGCTCTTCCAGCCTGCATGGAAGAAGAGCCAGAGGTCTATGTCATGAGTCACTTTTATGTTCATGAACATCCTTTTAATCGCAGGGCAGGGAGCCTCGCCCAACAGCCTGTCCCTGCACTAGCCTTAACAAGGGCTGACCAGGCTTCTCAGTATCACAGTACAACTTAGGTTGGAAAGGACCTCGAGGATCATAGAGTCTAACCTATCAACACAGACCCCATGACTAGACCATGGCACCAAGTGCCACGTCCAATCTCCTCTTGAACGCCTCCAGGGACGGTGACTCCACCACCTCCCTGGGCAGCACATTCCAATGATGAATGACTCGCTCAGTGAAGAACTTCCTCCTCACCTCGAGCCTAAACCTCCCCTGGTGCAGCTTGAGACTGTGTCCTCTTGTTCTGGTGCTGGTTGCCTGGGAGAAGAGACCAACCCCTTCCCAGCTACAACCACCTTTCGGTTAGTTGTAGAGGGCAATGAGGTCACCCCTGAGCCTCCTCTTCTCCAGGCTAAACAACCCCAGCTCCCTCAGCCTCTCCTCACAAGGCTGTGCTCAAGGCCTCTCCCCAGCCTTGTTGCCCTTCTCTGGACACCTTCAAGTGTTTCAATGTCCTTCTTAAACTGAGAGGCCCAGAACTGGACACAGGACTCAAGGTGTGGCCTAACCAAAGCAGAGTCCAGGGGCACAATGACTTCCCTGCTCCTGCTGGCCACACTATTCCTAATGCAGGCCAGGATGCCATTGGCCCTCTTGGCCACCTGGGCACACTGCTGGCTCATATTCAGGCAGCTGTTGGTCAGTACCCCCCAGGTCCCTCTCTGTTTGGGAGCTCTCCAGCCACTCCGACCCCACAAGTGTGTGGCACGCAAGTCAAGTTCCATCATACCTTTTTTGGTTTTGTTTAATTGCTGAGAAGGAATCAGCTTCAGATTTGCTTCAGAATTTCTTGGCAGCTTTTCCACTCCGTGGTTGCAGGAGGGAGCACACGCCGCAATCGGAGGGGTGCGCTTGGGTCCTCCCCACAGAGCCCTTGGTGTGCTGGGTGTGGAACAGAGAACAGAACAGAATAAACCAGGTTGGAAGAGACCTTCAAGATCACCAAGTCCAACCCACCATTCAACACTACCTAATCAACTAACCCATGGCACCAAGCACCCCATCCAGTCTCCTCTAAACACCCCCAATGGGTGACTCCACCACCTCCCCGGGCAGGACATTCCAATGGGCAATCACTCTCTCTGTGAAGAACTTCTTCCTAACATCCAGCCTGGCACAGCTTGAGACTGTGTCCTCTTGTTCTGGTGCTGGGTGCCTGGGAGAAGAGACCAACCCCCACCTGGCTACAACCTCCCTGCAGGTAGCTGATAGACATCCATGCAAGCATGCACAAACAGATATATAAGGTACATAAACACTTCAGATTGTATTTTTTTTTCCTCCAACAAAATGTGAATGATGCCTAAACTGAGGTTCCAGGATGAAGATGGAAGTTTCTGCCTACCTGGGTCAGTGTTTGAGGTTACTGAAGTGTTTGAGTCATTGAACTTTAAGCCTGCATTCATCACAGCTTCCCAGACTAATATAAATTTCTTCCCATTAAGTCAATAAGCGTGGTTACATCAGGCAGCGCTCCTGTCTAGAAACCAAGATTAATGTCCATCATAAAAGTGACATGAAGAGACAACTTGTTTGATTTATACAGACTATTTTTGTCTTCTCAGTTTTAAAATAAAATTCCCAGTTATTACTTCTCTCGATACAGAGGATTTCCTCCTCGCTTCTGCTCTTACTGGGGCATCATTTTCAAGTGGTGGCTGCTTCTTAGTTCCAGCTATGAGCCTGTGGGAAGAAAAACCCTTCCTGACAGTACCCTGCTTTGAAAGATCTATTTTTCCCCTGGCTCTTTCATCTATCTGTTGCTGTTTTCTTTACCATTTGCTGCCTCAAAGCTAGAAAATAATGGTAATATGGTGATGATGCTAGCAGGGCCAAAAATAGGATTTGAGCAGGACAGTGGTGACAAGCTAGTAAATGGAGTCATCTTAAGCTCACTTTTCATGTGCTCTGTGGAGATGTTGGGTTTTAATTTTGGTTGTTGGTTGGGGTTTTTTTGTTTGGTTGGTTTGGGGTTTGTTTGGTTGGTTTGGGGTTTGGTTCTCCTGGAGAAAAGGAGGCTGAGGTTGGAACCAGGTGGGGGTTGGTTTCACCTCCCAAGGAACAAGTGACAGGACAAGAGAAAACAGCCTCAAGTTGTGCCAGGGGAGGTTTAGGTTGGACATGAGAAACAATTTCTTCCCCAAAAGGGTTGTCAGTGCCTGGCCCAGCCTGCCCAGGGCAGTGATGGAGTCCCCATCCCTGAAGGGGTTTCACAGCCATGGAGCTGTGGTGCTGAGGGCCATGGTTCAGTGGTGACCTGACAGTGCTGGGTTCAAGGTTGGATTCTATGATCTTAAAGGTCTCTTCCAACCCAAGTGCTGCTGCTGCTGTTGGTTGGTTTGGGGTTTGTTTTTAAAGTCAGGCTGGAGGTGAGGAGAAAGTTCTTCACTGTGAGAGTCGTTCGCCATTGGAATGTGCTGCCCAGGGAGGTGGTGGAGTCGCCGTCCCTGGAGGCGTTCAAGAGGGGATTGGATGTGGCACTTGGTGCCATGGTTTAGTCAGGAGGTCTGTGGTGACAGGTTGGACTTGATGCTCTTTGAGGTCTCTTCCAACCTTGGTGATTCTGTGATATTCAGCTGCTGCCTTTGAGGAAGAATCCCCCAAATTGAGATAGCAAACCCTGGAGCACAATTGTGTTGTTGTTTCTAGCACGACACCATGAATTCCTAGGTGGCAGTTGAGTAGCTGGAGGTTCACGTGAGACTTTGAAAGGTGAAGCATTAACAGAAATGATGAATTACAGTTCAAAGCAGAGTATGACAAATCTATTTCTAACAGTTTCTTCCTAAGCTGTTTGCAGTGTTGTCTTTTTGAAATGAACCTTTGTAGCAAGGAGGGTGGCATCCTTCCAGGCTCCTCCTACTGTGCAGCTGGGTTTCTGTGCAGAATGAATCACAGAATGTTAGGGGTTGGAAGGGACCTCCAGAGAGGGAGTACAACCCTCCTCCCAGAGCAATATCACCTAGAGTAGGTCACACAGGAATCCATCCAGGTGGCTTTTGAAAGTCTCCAGAGGAGACTCCACAAACTCTCTGGGCAGTCTGTTCCAGTGTTCTGTCACCCTCACCATAAAGAAATGTCTCCTCATATTGAGGTGGAACCTCCTTTGTTCTAGCTTGTGCCTGTTGTTCCTTGTCCTATCACTGGGCACCACTGAAAAGAGAGTGGCACCTTCATCTTGACACTCACCCCTCATATTTATAGCCTTCTCTTCTCAAGACTAAACAGCCCCAGGTCTCTCAGTCTTTCTTCATAGGAGTGATGTTCAAGTCCCACAATCATCCTCTTAGCTATCTATCGGATTCTCTTCTGCAGATCCCTGTCTCTCTTGAACTGGGGAGCCCAAAACTGGACACAGTACTGCAGGTGTGGTCTCAGCAGGGCAGAGAGGGAGGAGAATCTCCATAGACTGCTGGCCACACTTTTCTTGATGCACCCCAGGATGCCATTGGCCCTCTCGGTCACAGGGGTACATTGCTGTCTCATGGATCGCTTGCTGTCCACTAGGACTCCAAGGTCTTTCTCCATGGAGCTGCTTTCCATCAGGATGACCCCTAGTCTGTACTGGAGCCTGGTGTTGCTCCTCCCCAGATGCAGGACTCTGCACTTGTCCCTGTTGAACTTCATGAGGGTCCTCTCCACCCAGCTCTCCAGCCCGTCCAGATCTTGTTGGATGTCAGTGCAGCCTGATGAGATGTCAGCCACGCCCCCCAGCTTCATATCATCAGTGCACTTGCTGAGGGTGCACTCAGTCCCCTCATTCAGGCCATGCAAATCAGGAGCTGGCTTGCTCAGAACGCTGGCAGATGAGGGCATGTTCATCCTCATGCCTGGTTGGTCTCAAAGCCCTCACTCACCAGTGTGAGTAGATCAGGTGTGAGCCAGCATTTGCTTTCTTCTGAGTATTTCTCTGATGTCCACCTGATACAGGGGTAGCCTCACAAAATTAATTACCTACTTAGGGGCAGGAGATCAGCAAGCCTCTTAGCTAGATTAGCAGAACTGCTGGGATTTCTTTTATTAGCATGAAGTGATGTCTTTGGGATTGCCATGCTGAGATGATCCCTTTGCTGGAGACCAAGGGCTTGGACTTTGCTTCTCATCACTGGTTCTCTGAGACTTGCCAGATCTCTCAGTTTTCAAACAAGGAGGAAGTAGTAGAAATAGGCCATAGCAATCCTCTTTCTCAACAGTTTTATTAGGATGCTGAGACAGAAGAGCCGTAAGGAGCTATGCTGGTTTTTGTGTCACTGGTGAGTCAGGGGTGACAGGTTTTCATTATTCTTGAGTAGTTCAGTTTGTGCCATGCTTGCCAGAATGTAAAGAGAAAAATGTCCTCATCTGTCACCACAGCACTGGAACCTGCATGTCTGTAAGTACCTGTGCTATTTATAATTAGTCAGGAACAAGTTCCTTGAAGAATATGATTAGCTGAAAGCAGCATGACACCTGGGGTTGGAGTGACTGGAGAGCAGCCAGGCAGAAGGGGACCTGGGGGTACTGATTGACAGCTGGCTTAACATGAGCCAGCAGTGTGCCCAGGTGGCCAAGAAGGCCAATGGCATCCTGGCCTGGATCAGGAACAGTGTGGCCAGCAGCAGCAGGGAAGTCATTGTGCCCCTGGACTCAGCACTAGTTTGGCCACACCTTGAGTCCTGTGTCCAGTTCTGGGCCCCTCAGTTTAAGAAGGACATTGAGACTCTTGAATGTGTCCAGAGAAGGGCAACAAGGCTGGGGAGAGGCCTTGAGCACAGCCCTGTGAGGAGAGGCTGAGGTAGCTGAGGTTGTTTAGCCTGGAGAAGAGGAGGCTCAGGGGAGACCTTCTTGCTGTCTACAACTACCTGAAAGGTGGTTGTATCCAGGAAGGGGTTGGTCTCTTCTCCCAGGCAAGCAGCACCAGAACAAGAGGACACAGTCTCAAGCTGCACCAGAGGAAGTTTAGACTGGAGGTAAGGAGAAAGTTCTTCCCAGAGAGAGTTGTTAGCCATTGGAATGTGCTGCCCAGGGAGGTGGTGGAGTCACCATCCCTGGAGGTGTTCAAGAGGGGATTGGACGTGGCACTTGGTGCCATGGGTTAGTCATGAGGTCTGCAGTGACAGGTCAGACTTGATGATCTTTGAGGTCTCTTCCAACCTTGGTGATTCTGTGATTCTAAAAGAAGTATCTACACCATACCTGGGGCAGACAGGGCTGTTTTGGGGCGCACCAGGAATGTCAGTGTTTGGGTGCTGCGCGCTGCACCAGGAGTCTGCCCCGGTGGTCCCAACAGCCACTTTAATTCTAAGAGGCTGGGTAGAAGAAGATTGCTTCTAAATCTACAAAATATAGTGTATTACCGAAACTTAAAAATCAATTAAAGCTTTTCTGTAATTGTCCACAGACATTGCCTGCTCCAGCTGAATGACAGTAGGTAATTTGTAAACTGGTTAGGTTCATTGTTGGCCATCTCTCGGAATTGATTGTCCCTTAATTAACTTATATCTATCATGCATGTAATGTGATTCCCAATAAAAATTACAGAACTTTAATTGAAATGGAAAAGTTCTGAAAGGTAGGGATATAAATAATAGGCCTTCTATATGTGCATATTCCAGCTTATGGGGGCATTCTGAAGGGATTTTAATAAAGAGGCAGGTTTTCCACTTGATTTGATTACCGAGTGACTTGACTGAGTATTTAGATTAGAGGACTATAATTTGGTTTATTTCATAAAGAAGAGCTTTACATCTTTATATCCTCATTGATTTGCCAATGCTACTTAATGAGTTCAATTTTAAAAAGCTACATTAATCAAAGGACATCCTTTGGATTGGCCAGGGGAGCGCCCTGGTTTGGAAACAGCCCACTCGGAGGAAAGGCTGAGCACAAAGTTAATTATCACAAAGGATTGCTCCTAAATGTAGATGAAGGAATGCAAAATGACAGCAGGCATTGTGTCCTTTTGTGTTTAAATGCTGTGGTGGGAAATTGTTCTTTCCAGTAATCCTGACGTTGTCTGATGGTCACAGTTCTGCTCTGGTTTAGTTTTCATAGAATCAGAGACTGGTTTGGGTTGGAAGGGGTCTTCAAGGTCATCTAGTTCCAGCACCTTGCCATGGGCAGGGATATCTCCTACCAGAACACCTTGCTCGAGGTCCCATCCATCCTGGCCTTGAACACCTCCAGGCTTGGAGACCCCAGAACTTCTCTGGGCCACCCATACCAGTGCCTCGCCACCCTCATGGGGAAGAATTTCTTCTTCATGTCCAGCTTCTTCCACTCTTAAGCCACCACCCCTTTTCCTGTCACTCTATGCCTTTATAACATGCCATAGTAACTGTGATGATATAAACAGGCACTGAAAACCTTACTCTTTTGGCAGTGTTTTTAGAGATTTCAGATTTTTTGTGCATGTTACAGTGAAGCCTGAGAATACAGAATTGGGAGGGATGCAAAGAAGAGAGTTACAAGGGCAGCCCCCTCAGCCCTGCCCTCACAGTCTGGGCTGAAGCCCCTGCTGCTGGTGCCAGGCTGCCTCGGGACTGGAGCAAGGTGGCTTTGGCACGTCCGTGTGTGCTGCAGCCCTCCTCCCAGCTGCAGTCATCCTGTCTAGGTGATGCCATTTAGGGAGACAGGCAAGGCAGACCCTGTCTGCAGTGACTTCAGTCATTGAGGGCTGCTGCTTGCTGAATATGGCAAAGTGGCTTATAATAGGACTTGTGTGCAGAGCAGTGTTCTGATGGTTCCATGAGCCAGCAGTGCACTCATGCAATCCAGAAGGCAAATTATATCCTGGGCTGCATCAAGAGGAGTGTGGCCAGCAGGGCGAGAGAGGGGAGTCTGCCCCTTTACTCTGTTCTTGTGAGACCCCACCTCAAATAGTGCATCCAGTTCTGGTGTCCCCATCATAAGAAGGACACAGAGCTGTTGGAGCCATTCTGGAGGAGGGCCACAAAGATGATCCAAGGGCTGGAACACCTCTGCTGTGAGAATAGGCTGAGGGAGCTAGGGTTGTTCAGCCTAGAGAAGAGAAGACTGTGGGGGGACCTTATAGCTGCATTCCAGTACCCGAAGAGATACTACAGGAAGGCTGCAGAGGGACTTTCCATAAGGATGTCTATCAATAAGATGAGGGGGAATGGTTTACAGCTGGGTAAGAGTAGATTTAGACTGGATGTTAGGAAGAGTTTCTTCTATATGAGGGTGGTGAGACTCTGGCATGGGCTGCCCAGGGAGGCTGTGGATGCCCCCTCCATAGGGGTGTTCAGGGCTAGGTTGGATAAAGCCTTGAGCAGCTAAGTCTAGTTGAGAAGTGTCCCTGCCCATGGCAGGAAGGGTGGAGTAGATGATTGCTCAGGTCCCTTCCAACCTGAGCCATTCTTTGGTTGTGCTGGGCCACGTGGTGATTTGTCCTCACACAGCATGCAGGCTTTGTGCATCATTCTAGCTTTGACTTGTGATGGCTTCAGGGCTGTCAGCAGCAGCTCCCCTGGGCTGTAGAGTCGCTGTTAGCAGGTACTTGATTAGCAGCTGCCGCACATTGGTGGTTATGTGAGTGGTCAGGAGGACCATGGCACAGCTAGCAGGCCTGCTACCTAGGCCAGAAGCACAGGAGCAATGCAGTGTGTTGTTCCCATCTCTCCACTGTATCACAGTATCACAGTATTGCCAAGGTTGGAAGAGACCTCGAGGATCATCGAGTCCAACCTGTCACCACAGACCCATGACTAGACCATGGCACCAAGTGCCACGTCCAATCTCCTCTTGAACACCTCCAGGGATGGTGACTCCACCACCTCCCTGGGCAGCACATTCCAATGATGAATGACTCTCTCAGGAAGAACTTTCTCCTCACCTCAAGCCTAAACCTCCCCTGGCGCAGCTTGAGACTGTGTCCTCTTGTTCTGGTGCTGGTTGCCTGGGAGTAGAGACCAACCCCTTCCTGGATACAACCACCCTTCAGGTAGTTGTAGAGGGCAATGAGGTCACTCCTGAGCCTCCTCTTCTCCAGGCTAAACAACCCCAGCTCCCTCAGCCTCTCCTCATAGGGCTGTGCTCAAGGCCTCTCCCCAGCCTTGTTGCCCTTCTCTGGACACATTCAAGTGTTTCGATGTCCTTCTTAAACTGAGGGGCCCAGAACTGGACACAGGACTCAAGGTGTGGCCTAACCAAAGCAGAGTCCAGGGGCACAATGACTTCCCTGGTCCTGATGGCCACACTATTCCTAATGCAGGCCAGGATGCCATTGGCCCTCCTGGCCACCTGGGCACACTGCTGGCTCATGTTTAGGTGGCTGTTGATCAGTACTCCCAGGTCCCTCTCTGTCTGGGGGCTCTTCAGCCACTCCAACCCCAGCCTATAGCTCTGCATGGGATTGCTGTAGCCAAAGTGCAGCACCTGGCACTTGGACTTGTTGAATGCCATCCCATTGGACTCTGCCCATCTGTCCAGTCAGTCGAGGTCCCTCTGCAGAGCCCTTCCACCCTCTAACTGACTAACATCTGCCCCTAACTTGGTGTCATCTGCAAATTTGCTGATGACTGACTCAATCCCCTCATCCAGATCATCAATGAGGATGTTAAAGAGGATGGGGCCTGGAAAGAGGATGGGGCCCAGAAAGAGGATGGGGCCCGGAAAGAGGATGGGGCCCGGAAAGAGGATGGGGCCCAGAAAGAGAATGAGGCCCGGAAAGAGGATGGGGCCCGGAAAGAGAATGGGGCCCAGAAAGAGGATGGCTCCATCAGACTGCACTATCATTGTATGTTCCTTCCTCTTCTCACGGAGGAATCAGAATCGCGGTGTCCTCCACGTTGATGCCCTTGCAAAGACGCTTTCCTCTCTCTCAGGCCTGCGTCCCTCTCTCAAGGCTGTCTCGTTACGCCACAGTTCATCTTTGTTATGGTGATTTAAAAAAATTTAACAGGTTTATTAATCCTGCAGAATTTATTATAGTCAAACATGAGGTATTATTAAGTTGCCATTGTATGAAGCATTTACCCTGGCTGTTGGAATGACTTGTCCTCTGCGTTGGCAGACGCAGAAACGTTCATTTTGTTTCCTAATTAGGAGAGCTGCAATCAGGAACCTTGACAGGGTTCAGCTCCTCAGTGTACAGCATGCCAGGTTCCATAGTGCAGGCTTTATAAAATTCTCTTTAATTCAGGAACAGAATATCATTAACTTTGTAAGTGGATGAATACAATGGACAAGCAATTTAATTAACTTCTAACATTGGATGTTGGACAGGAGACAAAATGAAATTATGCACATATTTCTTATGCAGGCAGTCAACCTTGAGAGGGGCTTGATTGTGATGGGTCAGACAGGGGGACAGCTTTGTCCAATTATTTGATGTTTAGTCCTAGAATATGAAATTTGAAATTTGGTACTTTGTAAATCAATCATCTCTTATTTTGAGGCAGCTGCAAAGGTTCCTTTGAGATACAAAACAGCCGCCAGTGACTGTGACATGCTAAGTACAGCCTTTTACCACATGGTGCTTTCCTGGTTGGAGATGACCTGTGCAAATACTAAATGGAATGGGCATTCATGCCCCCTCGTCAAATTGAGTTTGCCATCCTGAGTGTATTGTGTAAGGACAGCTCAATGAAATACTAAACCAATTCAAAGTTTCCAAAATTGAAACTATTTGGAGTCAGATAAATGTGGTAAGGGTCATCCAGCTTCCCAGGAAGTGCAGCACTTTTTTGTTGTAGCAGAAGAAACGTATGGCAAGGTGATAAACTTCTAGCAGTGTCTTCCATCTGATGAGGAGCCATCCAAGTTGCATCCCAGTTCCTGCAGCACTGCCAAAGGCAACTCGGTCTCTTGTGTAACGTGGTGGGGAGGGATCAGGCAGTGGTTGTGCAAGCATAGTGCAGATCCACTGCTTGAACATCTTCTGCCTTCTGGCCCCAGTGCTGTGCAGAGCTCTCCTGGGTACCATGTGCTGATGGCCAGAGTAGTGTGCCAGGGTTTGGCTGGTAGCAACGGAGCCACATGACACAGAACTTGCCCTGGGTTCCTTGTTGGGGTCACACATGTCTGTCAAGTCTTGCTCCAGAACCAGGTAGGGGGGTTTGCCCTCACAACACTTCCTCTCTGCTCTCACACGTGAGGAAAATGTTCTCAGGAGGTTATTCCATATAACTCTTAGAGCCTCTTCATAGTTCTCAGATAACTGTAACTAGTCTAGATGAATTTTTGATCAGTCTGTGTTTGCTTTGTCCGGTGTCAGTGCTGCTCTTCAGTGTCACCCCTCATCTGTGGTTTATTTGCTACTTTCCTTGGTGTAGCTGTGATAGAGTCAGCATCTTTCAGTAACTTCTGGTACCACAGCACCACCAGCACCGTGCTTGGTGGCCTCATCAATGTTGACTTGCTGGAGCGTGTCCAGAGAAGGGCAACAAAGTTGGTGAGGGGCTTGGAACACAGCCCTGTGAGGAGAGGCTGAGGGAGCTGGGGCTGCTTAGCCTGGAGAAGAGGAGACTCAGGGGTGACCTTATTGCTCTCTACAACTACCTGAAGGGGGGTTGTAGACAGGCAGAGGTTGGTCTCTCCTCCCAGGCAGCCAGACCAGAACAAGAGGACACAATCTCAGGCTGTGCCAGGGGAGGTTCAGGCTGGAGGTGAGGAGGAAGTTTTACACAGAGAGAGTGATTGCCCCTTGGAATGGGCTGCCCAGGGAGGTGGTGGAGTCGCCATCGCTGGAGGTGTTCAGGAGGAAACTTGTCAGGGTGCTTGGTTGCATGGTTTAGTTGGTTGGGTGGTGTTGGATGATAGGTTGGATGCAATGATCTTGAAGGTCTCTTCCAACCTGGTCTGGTCTGGTCTGGTCTATTCTATTCTATTCTATCCTATTCTATTCTATCACTGTTTCTTTCAGCCATGGCTGCAGGCCAGGATCACCACTGCCTTCTCCAGGGCTGCAATACTGGGGCATGTTGTGTGGGGTGCTCACTTGTGTGGCTCTGGGAGGACAGAAGCATGTGGAAATAAGGAATAAGTTTCAGGAAGAGCTGAAGTGCTCCTTAGGCCTCTGTTGCTATTGGTTACACACCAAAAATTATGGCAAAACCCCATGTGAAATAGAGTACAGATTACAGCTTATTTCATGAAGAACAGTGTTCTGCACTTCTGTGCTCTCCTCTGCTGGGGCTTGGGCTTAGTTCCTTCAAGTTTGCGAACCGCTACCAGCATCCCCTGGTTGAGTCTGGCTCTTTGTGCAATGCTTTCAGCTCTGTTAGCAAGGACTTAGGACTGCCTGAGGAGTATTTTTGGCTTCCATGAGGTTTGACATGGAAATAATACTAGGCATTTAAGCATTTAACTGTTTCTGGGTACACATATGCTTATTCTCTCTGCTGTGCTTGCAGACAGAAAGTGGATTTGATTTCTCTCTCCTCTTGTCCTGAAGAGCCAGGGGCTGTTCCGGGCAGCACAGCGGAGGCTGTTTGGGTTTGAGGCCATGAGCCCTCAGCAGAAGTTTGGGATGTCTGGTCACGCATACTCCTCCACTGCAAAGCTGCTGGGGCAGAATTCAGAGCATGGCCCTGAATTAGGTGTTTGCCTCCCGCATGCAGACAACCTCCTTCTCTATTGGTGCAGAGCCAAGCTGTGTGCCTCTTACCCTGATTGGGGCCCTCCAGAGTGCCCATGTAATAGAAATATTAAATAATGGTGTGATTAATGACTTGGGAAGGATCTTCTTGGGGGGTTCTGGAATATTGATAAATAGCCTTTGGTTTTTTTTAACTGTCAGCATACATACACTTCTTTTAACTCATATTGGCTCTTTGCTCTGTCACTAACCATCATTTTGAGAAAAAGAACCTGCATGTGAAGTTTTCTTGCTTAATTGAATTGATTTGTAATTAAAATGTTGAGTCTTCACGTGAAGCAACGTCAGTATCAAAAGTGGTATTAAATATTCTGTGTCAGCACAACAGAGGACACGTGGGCTATTCATTCAATTATCAGGCAAGTTTGTACACAGCTCAGGGGGTTTTGTTTACTATTTGTTAATGGCTTTCCTCCTGACTTAACTAGTCCCAAAGAATATTCTTTTTTAAAGGGTAATATGATTTTTAATTCCTCTATTGAGGTAGTAAAGAAATTTTAAAGGGGTGGATCACATTGGCTGAAGATCACTGAGTTTGTTAGGCTAACAGGACAATGAAAGCTCCCAGGACTTCTTCCCCCCTGAAAATCACAGTATCACAGTCTGACAGTATCGCCAAGGTTGGAAGAGGCCTCAAGGATCACAGTATCACAGTATAACTAAGGTTGGAAGAGACCTCGAGGATCATCGAGTCCAACCTGTCACCACAGACCTCATGACTAGACCATGGCACCAAGTGCCACGTCCAATCCCCTCTTGAACACCTCCATGGATGGGGACTCCACCACCTCCCTGGGCAGCACATTCCAATGACTAATAACTCTCTCTGGGAAGAACTTTCTGCTCACCTCGAGACTAAACTTCCCCTGGCACAGCTTGAGACTGTGTCCCCTTGTTCTGGTGCTGCTTGCCTGGGAGAAGAGACCAACCTCTGCCTGTCTACAGCCTCCCTTCAGGTAGTTGTAGAGAGCAAGAAGGTCACCCCTGAGCCTCCTCTTCTCCAGGTTAAGCAATCCCAGCTCCCTCAGCCTCTCCTCATAGGGCTTGTGCTCCAAACCCCTCCCCAGCTTTGTTGCCCTTCTCTGGACATGTTCCAGCATCTCAACATCCTTCCTAAACTGAGGGGCCCAGAACTGGACACAGGACTCAAGGTGTGGCCAACCAGTGTAGTGTCCAGGGGCAGAATGACCTCCCTGCTCCTGCTGGCCACACCATTCCTAATACAGGCTAGGTTGCCATTGACCTTTTTGGCCTCCTGGGCAACCTTGGTGATACTGTGATACTGTGAAATTTGTAGTGACTGTTCCTCTTGATAGTTCAGTTGTTACTGGTCTCACTTAACAGTACTGTTCTGAAGAAATGAGAGAGAGTGAGGGAGCATTGTTAGATGTTAAAGGTGCTGCTAATCTACTGTTTACCAGGAAGGATCGTTAGAAATTATGGGGCATGTTCTGACAGCTCATTGAAGATGGAACCTCTGAAAGTTACTCATCTGGCCTAACCCATCTGAAGCCTAGCTGCAGCAGTGCAGCTGGAGACTCAGTCTGAAAAATAGGCAGGTCCATAAAATGAAGAGTTTTCTAACAAATTAGAACTTCTAAAGTCAAAACCAGCACATAGAAATTAATCTAGAAGTTCAGAAATCTTTGCAGATATGGGTCTAACATAATTACAGTGAAGAACCAGAATTTGGGTGGACCTAGTGCTGTATATCCATTGTTCTCCTCTGCAAGCTTCTGCTCTCAGGAGTCTCCACTGCTTCAGCACCTTCAGCTTAGTCGGGCAATGGTCACTGGGGAAACTGTTCAGATGCTAGCAGTTGTGCAAGCAAGCTGTGGTACTGCAAGCTGCCTCTTCACAATGTAGCTATCGATTATATTATCATACATAGCACTGATTGGGATTTTCTGGAGCAAGAGAGTCTTCTGTACTAGTCTTGCCAGTGGTTTTAGTATCATAGTATCAGTCAGAGTTGGAAGGGACCACAAGGATCATCTAGTTCCACCCCCCCTGCCATGGGCAGGGACACCCCACACTATATCAGGCTGGCCAGAGCCTCGTCCAGCCTGGGCTTAAACACCTCCAGGGATGGAGGTTTTACTCTTCTCAAGTGAATTATCCAATTTATTTCAATGAGAATATCATATCACAGTAAATAAGGGCTTAGAAGGGACCTCCAGAAACTGAGTCCAACCCCCCACTACCAAAGCAGGATCACTTAGGATATTTAGCATAGGAATGCATCCAGGTGGGTTTTGAAAGTCTCCAGAGAAGGAGACTCCACAACCTCTCTGGGCAGCCTGTTCCAGTGCTCAGTCACCCTCCTGTAGAGAAGTTTCTCCTCATGTTGAGGTGAAATCTTCTATGTTCAAGCTTGTACCTGTTGTTTCTGGTCTTATTAGTGTGCACCACCAAAAAGAGTTTAGCCCCCTCGACTTGACACCCACCCCTCAGATATTTACAGGTGTTGATGAGATCCCCTCTCTGTCTTCTCAAGATTAAATAGCCCCAAGGCTCTCAGTCTCTGTTCACAGGGGAGGTGCTCAAGTCCCCTAATCATCCTTGTGGTTCTCCATTTGATACTCTCTGGCAGGTCTCTGTCTCTCTTGAACTGGGGAGCCCAAAACTGGACACAGTATTGCAGGTGTGGTCTCACCAGGGAAGAGTAGAAGGGTAGAAGAACCTCCCTAGCCCTGCTGGACACACTCCTCTTGATGCACCCCAGGATACCGTGTTCCACTAAGCAGATAGTTTTAATATGAACCAAGTCGTAGTACGTCAAGAGATTGGTTTTGCCACTGAATATTTGGAACCCGCTCACTTTTACACTTTATTAAAGGTGTAATTATTCAACCTGCTGTTGAAATGAGGCCGATAGCTGCGCTTGAGATACGGAGCTGCAAAAGCAGTGCGTAATGTTTGAATGGTTCTGCTGGGGCTCCGGCTGTCTGCGCGTCAGGTGGACGAGGCCTCCGTGGGGGGAAGCTCAATAGCACTTTAATTGTATGTACTTTAGCTGATAAGTCTAATTCAGGAAATGATAAATTGCTGGACACCTCATTTGTTTGCAAATAAAAAGTGATAGACTGCTTTATAATGAGTTGATCTGTGTACCCAGCCTACATTTTTAACCTTGAATGAATAATAGACATTAGTGTTAATTGTGCTCTGCCTGGGCACAGCCGGCAGCCACATTCTGTAACATGCCTGTTGCTGTTTGTGGGTGCGATGGCCATGGCTGTTCGGAGGCACCAGAGCCCGGCTGCACCCTGGGCCTGTTGGGTCTCCCCCTGGGGCTGTGGGGACCTCAGAGACTGCACCAGTTCCCATCTCAGGTCATCCTGGATCGGAACAGTGTGGCCAGCAGGAGCAGGGAGGTCATTCTGCCCCTGGACACTGCACTGGTTAGGCCACACCTTGAGTATTGCGTCTAGTTCTGGGCCCCTCAGTTTAGGAAAGAGGTTGACTTGCTGGAAGGTGTCCAGAGAAGGGCAGCAAAGTTGGTGAGGGGTTTGGAACACAAGCCCTATGAGGAGAGATTGAGTGAGCTGGGGTTGCTTAGCCTGGAGGAGAAGAGGCTCAGGGGAGACCTTCTTGCTGTCTACAACTACCTGAAGGGAGGTTGTAGCCAGGAGGGGGTTGGTCTCTTCTCCCAGGCAACCAGCACCAGAACAAGAGGACACAGTCTCAAGCTGTGCCAGGGGAGGTTTAGGGTGGACGTTAGGAAGAAGTTCTATACAGAGAGAGTGATTGGCCATTGGAATGGGCTGCCTGGGGAGGTGGTGGAGTCATCATCATTGGAGGTGTTTAGGAGGAGACTTGATAGGGTGCTTGGTTGCATGGGTTAGTTGATTAGGTGGTGTTGGATGATAGGTTGGACGCGATGATCTTGAAGGTCTCTTCCAACCTGGTCCATTCCATTCCATTCCATTCCATTCCACTCTTCTCTAGTCTACTCTTCTCTATTCCACTCTTCTCTATCCCACTCTTCTCTATCCCACTCTTCTCTATTCTGTTCCCAGTCTCCTAAACTTCATCGCGCCGCAAAAGAGCCCAGATAAGGCATCCCCATATCAAGGCCGATAGCCAAGCTTTATGTACAATTATTGCCTTCCTGTCTGGAGCCGCTGCAGCTCCTCATTTGCCCTGTCTCCCCTGACTGAAGTGTGGCAGCTAATAGACTCCATCTTACTGATGGGGAACTAAATGCCTGCTCTTGATGGTCAGGTTTATAAATATGTAAAATATTTTTTTAATTGTTGTTAGCAAAGCCAGGCAGGTAATCGATAATCTCAGGCGTGACAGCCCCGCTGTTGACATACAGCACGGCCAAAAAAGCCTGGTAGGAGATAAGGGTTTCCTGTCAGCGGTGCCCCGCGCTAATTAATATTCAGACATTGTCATGTTCGATGATAAATGAATTCCTTGAACTATATTGATATAGCAGGTTAAACATTGAAAAAAAGTTGGGTTGAACTTTGGCTTTAAATATTCATTAAAGCTAATTATGGATTTTATGACTACATGAATTACAGTTTCTGTGTCATCATTGGCAATTTATTCTGAATTTATTTTAAAGCAATCTTTAGATATTAACTTTATCACATTGAGTGAGGTAATGCAGTAAGTGTTTACTCTGTGCAGTAATTAAACTTCTCTTCGGCTATTTCCTCCATGCATTAAATTTCCACAGTTGAAATGGCGTGCTTTAAAAGAAAAGCAATCACGCCAATTAGCTGGTTAAAAAAAAAAAGGAGGAGTTCTAGCTATTGAAATATTCAGGCTTTGTGGCAAGAGTTCTGGGTAACCAAAGGAATGGTGCTTTTCATAATGCCAGCTGTCATCCGTCAGCACCAATCTGCTGATCTCTCCATCAGGACCGGCTTCCCAGATGAGTCTTTTGGCATAGAATAGCGAAAGCAATTCCCAGTGTTGCAGTGAGCGTCACTCTGGAACCTCACCCGAAGCAGTGGATGTTTCACTTCTGTCTGGTGACAGGGAGGAGATCGCTGGTTTTTTTAACCATCAACCATTGTGGGAGGAGATGCAGAGCTCTTTGGATCCTGGCATGCTTGCCGGAGGTGAAGCTGGTTTTGCAGCTGTAGGTGCAGGCAGTGGGGACAGCCAGGCCCCGTGGCCAGCCCTGAGTAAGGCCTACTCTTAAGAACAGCACTGCGCGAGATAGCTGCCAGCTTCTCCCTGCACTCCCAGCCCTTCCCTAAGGCTGTTCAGGCTGGGATGTGTTTGCATTAGAATAAACCTTTATTTAGAATAAACCAAACCAGGTTGGAAGAGACCTTCAAGATCATCGAGTCCAACCCATCAACCAATCCAACCCACCTAAACAATTAACCCATGGCATGTTCTGTAATCCCCAGCATTCCCTAAGGACTGTGCTCCCAAGGCTGTCCAGCCTGGGATGTGTTTGTGTGCTCTATAGCCAGCCCCATTGACACTGCAACAGCTCCTAGGAGCTGTCAAAGGAGATGTGCCCTGCCTCTTCCTGTAGTGCTGTGTGCAGCTGTGGCTGACTTCGGGAGTGTCAAGGCAGAGCAGGTTAGTCGTGTACAAGGCGGCAGCAGAGTCAAGTAGTTTGAACATCGCTGTGCATTTCTGAGCTGCTCGGACGCTGAAAGCCTCTATTGTTCATGGCTGTCCCATGTGGCTGGGATGCTTTCTGCTATTTTAGTCGGGGGTGGGGTGGGGTGGTGTATACATTCATGTCTGTTTACAGTAATTAAACTCCTCTATGAAGAAGAACATGAAGCAGAGTGGCGCAGCGGAAGCGTGCTGGGCCCATAACCCAGAGGTCGATGGATCGAAACCATCCTCTGCTAACTGCTTTTACCAGAACAAGAGGACACAGTCTCAGGCTGCACCAGGGGAAGTTCAGGCTGGAGGTCAGGAGTAAGTTTTACACAGAGAGAGTGATTGCCCATTGGAATGGACTGCCCGGGGAGGTGGTGGAGTCGCCGTCACTGGGGGTGTTCAGGAGGAGACTTGACAGGGTTCTTGGTGCCATGGGTTAGTTGATTAGGTGGTGTTGGATGATAGGTTGGACGCGATGATCTTGAAGGTCTCTTCCAACCTGGTTTATTCTATTCTATTCTATTCTATTCTATTCTATTCTATTCTATTCTATTCTATTCTATTCTATTCTATTCTAACATGAACAAATGTGAACAGAGCCAGCAGCAGTGACCGCCTGGTGTTTCCTGATGGCTGCAGGTATCACTTCAAATTGTGTGCTGTGTAAATTCAGCTTCAGTGACCCTCACTGCATATTATTTTCCAGGCGTCTGCTCTAGAAAGACTGTCATAAAGAGGGCTTAAATATTTGCAGATTGGTTGACTGACTGTCCTGCAGTCACTAACAAATGGAGGAGAAGCTGAGGAAGGCAGGTACTATATGATGATCTTGGAGGTTTTTTCCAACCTAAACCTGTCTATGATTCGATGCTTAACACAACTTTTGAGCTTACAGTATAGTGAAGGCTCCTGCTCACAGATGGGCCTAGAACTTGTGCTAACAGCAGAAGTAATTTATTTCACAGAATCACAGAGTTGTTTTGGTTGGAAAAGGCCTTCAAGACCACCGAGTGCAACCGCTATCTATGTCTACCAAGCCTGGTGCTAAACCACATCCCTTAGTGCCAATAACAATTCAGCCATCTCCCTGGGGAGCAGCCTGTTGCAGTGTTTGAGAACCCTTTCAGTGAAGAAGGCTTTTCTAATATCCAGTCTCTGCCTCTCCTGATGCAACTTGAGGCCATTTTCTCTCCTCCTATGACTTTTTACTAGGGAGAAGAGACCAACGCCCACCCTGCTACAATCTCCTTTCAGGCGGTTGTAGAGAACAATAAGGTCTCCCTTCAGCTTCTTTTTCTCCAGACTAATAAAACCCCTGGTTTCCTCGGCTGCTCCTCACAAGACCTATTCTCCAGACCCTTCATCAGCTTTGTTGCCATTCTCTGGACATACTCCAGCACCTCAATTACTTTTGTGTAGTGAGGGCCTCAAAATTGAGCACAGTACTCAAGGTGTGGCCTCACCAGTGCTGAGCACAGAGGGACAACAACTTCCCTGGTGCTGCTTGGTCACACTGTTCCTGAAGCAGGCCAGAATGTTGTTTGCCTTCTTGGCCACTTGGGCAGATTTCTGTCTCACATGCTTAAAGTGGAACAAATGATAGTTGTCTGTCTTTACGCTTGAAGGTTTGAAAAGCTGAACCGTTTTGAGGCGGTTTATAATTGTGCAGTGTGTTTGTGTGTCGTGCTGCTTGGGTACTGCCTGTGCTGCTGCTGCTGCTGCCACTTGGTGTGCCACCCACCTCCTTTTCCCAGAGCATACTAAAACTGGAAATTAAGAAAATAAAGCCCAGTGCTAGGCTTTGAATGAATGCCATTTAGCTTCACCGTTAAACCGTCATTTTATGGGAAAATAAGTTGAATTAACATAATCTCCTCAAGGAATGGGCCCAGGCATTAAGCCCTGGAAGAAAGTTTCTTTTTCCTGATGTTTGGGCAGTGAATTCTAACTGTGCTCCATCACTTTTACAAGTTAACATTATTTACATACAGCTGATTAAGTCTCTGCCAATGCGGAAGACAGCGATAGCCGTAATTTCCATTCCATTATGGGTTTGCTTCTTTCCCCTGCTGTGTTTAGTATTAAACAGCCCAAGTCTATCTTAAATGTTGGCAGTATCAGTTCCTGAAACCATACAGTGTTATTTAATGCCTATCAGGGACTCTGTGTGTACAATTGCTTGACACTCAGTGCTACAAATGGAGACTATCAAGCCAAGCTTCCCATGTAGTGCTTCAAAATTACTTTTAACAAGGAGATTAAAAACTGAGGAAGTCAAATCAGGATGGTTCAGAAATAAAAGCTGTAGCTTGGTCACAGGTGGCAGTCAAACTTTTAATAGAGCTATGGCATCTAAATAAAACAGGTTTGAGAGCATCCTGATCCTTCTTGGTTTGCTTACTGACGTGTTACATAGAGAAGCTTCAGAATTCATATTCCTGTCACCTAGGTTTAAATTGTCACCTGTCTCTAAAATGATTTGTGCTTGACTTGGATAGGTCACTATTTCCAAATACTGTTGTTCAGTTGGCCTTTGATTTCCATCTCAGCTGTGGCAAGGGGAATTTCAATGGGAGCAAAGGGAGAACAGCTTGCCTCAAAGGTCGTCAGACACTGGCATAGAGCGTGCAGAAGGGATGGCAGCTGCCAACCGTGGGGATTTTGTGCTCATCTGGCAATGCACTGAGAAGCCCAGTGGTCAGCCCTGCTTTGGACAGGGATGGGACTGCAGATCTTGAAGGCACCTTCCAGCCTCCATGATTCAGCTATCCTGAGAAAAAGCAAAGCTTCCTTAAAACCAGTATTTAGATGTCATGGGTAGACTGAACTGGCCACTTCTTACCGACCTAGCCCAGGATTTCCTATTCCAGGTTCCCTTTTTCATTTGCTACTAAATTGCTCAGACTTGAAGTATTTAGGATGGTATTTTGCAGATATTTACTGAGGCTCATTTTCTTTCTTCTGAAGACTATATAAGAAACTGAAATCAAGCTGTATCCTTATACTGATTTCTTGAAGACCAACACTTTATATGTGTCAGATTTTGCCCTGTGCCTTCAAGAAAGGGATAGACCAGCTGGGAGGAATTCAGAAGAAGCAGGAGAGGGAAGAATGACTCAGGTCTAGAGAATGTCTTTAGTGCACTCTGTTAAGCTGGCAATAGCTTCTGGTAAAATAATCATATTTAACTAGACTTAAAAGCTGAGAACTCATCCAGCTGTTTGTACTGTCCTTTCTTGGTAATGTAGATATATGCATCACATTCAAGTTACTTAAACTTGATGTAATAGGCTGAAAGCTTTTACCTAATGTCATCCCTCTAAATGAGCAGGTAAGAGCTCATCTTCAGCGTCCTTCTCCTTAGAAGTGCTTTACTTCAGAACTGATTTCAGCAGGATACAAACTCCTTGTGTTCAGTACATTGATATTAAGAATGTCTCACAGTACATTAGAGACTGGAAGGGACCTCAAGAGATCATTGAGTCCTGCCAAAGCAGGATCACTTAGGGTAGTCCACACAGGAATGCATCCAGGTGGGCTTTGAAAGCCTCCAGAGAAGAAGACTCCACAACCTCTCTGGGCAGCCTGCTCCAGGGCTCTGTCACCCTCACTGTAAAGAAGATTCTCCTCATGTTAAGGTGAAATTTCCTGTGTTCGAGTTTGACCCTGTTGTCCCTGCAAGACAAAATAGACTCTTCTCTACCAAAAAACCTCTCTGTAAACCTATTGCTGGTTAAGAATAATCTCCTTTTTTTCCCCCCCTAATCCAAAGGCCAGAGAATGGTGCAAACATAGCTTCAGCCAGCAGCACTGGCTGTTGCTAATGATGGCTTCTTCACTTAGAAATTAAACATCAGGTGGCAATGTTTTTGTCTGGTAGGAGGATTTATTTTGTTCCTGGCAGCATGTCCTTGTTGCAGAACAGTTAACCTTGAGTCCCCTGCCAGAGTGTCTCCTGCATGCTCTGATTTGCCTCCTCCACAGTATCAAAACCAAACCCAGGGACCTAGAGGGAGCGGGCTGGGTCGCAGGGAAGTGTACTCATCAATTAAATGGGTGACAGTGTTTTCTGTTGGATGGACTAATATGTCAAGGAGATGGGCAGGACCTCATGTTTGTGCTTTTGACAAATCAGCAAATGTTTAATCTCTGGATGTGCAGCGCCTCATAAATAATGAATGCAGCAGCCGTGGAGCCACAGCACTGCTCTGGAGGAGGGTCTCTGCCTGAAGGGAGGAAAAGACAACATGAAACTCAACCATCCTTTTTCTTTAGTGCCTTGCTTCTTGTATACTTCTCAGTGAAAGTTTATCTAGCAGCAGGATGCTTTTTCTTCCCCTCAACTGTTGCTGGATATGTCAGATGCATTTAAAGGCTCATCAGGTTCTCATCTGAAATGTGTACATTTTGTGTGTTCCCCTCTGTACACTGCTCTTTCCTTTCTCACCTAGTTTTCCTTTACTTCCTTCTAATAAGTAATTTTCCTCACTAACTGGAGGAAAGCAATGTATTGTATGGCTGTGAAGAAGCAGCAGCAAGCTCACAGTGTGTGTGGGCAAAACCTTGGCAAGGCTTCTGTGACAGTTACAATTACCCAGATCCAGATCAGCAGGAGGAGCTACAAGTCCTGTCTGGGTTCCAGCTATGAGTGCACACTATTTTATTTTCATCAGCATCTCATATTTTTCATGTATTGTGGGCACTAAACTCTGCTTCTGCTTATACTTAGAAGCACATCAGTTCTGCTGGTGTCAACAATTTCATTTTCATCTTTTCATATTGCTGTCTACAAGTACCTGAAGGGAGGTTGTAGCCTGGTGGGGGTTGGTCTCTTCTCCCAGGCAAGCAGCACCAGAACAAGAGGACACAGTCTCAGGCTGCACCAGGGAAGATTTAGGCTGGATGTTAGGAAGTTCTTCACAGAGTAATTGCCCATTGGTATGGACTGCCCAGGGAGGTGGTGGAGTCACCACCCCTGGAGGTGTTCAAGAAGAGACTGGATGGGGTGCTTGGTGCCATGGTTGAGTTGATTAGATAGTGTTGGGTGGTAGGTTGGCCTCGATCTCAAAGGTCTTTTCCAACCTGGTCTATTCTCTTCTGTTCTGTTCTGGTGTATCCACAGAGACCCTCAGCTGTGCCTCTTCTCTCTCCTGGGCTCAGCAGTCTGTGCCAGTCACTGCCTGGGTGGGCTCCACACCAGCACACCAGACAGTTGCTCTTCAGGTGTGGCCAGCAGAGATGGACACACTCTGCTGCTCAGTCATTGTCATTGCTGTTAAAGCACTGAGGAGTAGGGAAAGCTGTACCAGTGTGTCCAAATACTCCCAGAGGCCCTGCTGGGTTTTGAGTGCTGGTCCTGCTCTGCACCCACAAAGCCTTTCACTCCACACCTCTCTGCAGGACACGGCTTTCAGAGCTCTTGACTCTCCGAGCCCTTCTCTTGTTCGTGTGCTGCAGTCTCCACCAGCATTTGGTTTTGCTCTGAGAGTGAAGCAGAAATTGTCAGGCTTTATAAAAGAGTTGTGGGGAGGTGCTGGGTGTTCAGAAGGGGTTGTCTGTGTCCCTAGCTGCATCCACTGGCTTGGTATTTCTGACAGGGCACCTTGTACCTGTGCCCTTAGCATCCTGCCAGCTGTTGAGAAGCTTCTTTTAACAGCTTAAGAAACTGCAGAGAGGCAACAAAGGAAATCAGCATCTTTGTAGGTCTTAGAAAATGTAAAAATGAGACATTTTGTTTGCTAGGATTTAATTTCTTCTGGTTCTTATTTGTTTTAAACTGGAAAGCATGCTGTCTTTTTGTCTTCACTTAACCAAAGCAGATACTTTAATCACTTCTTCTTTAATTGTTATTTTTTGCAGGCTCTGGGAAGCTTTTACTTTCTTCATGAATCCTTGAAAAACATCTACCAGTTTGATTTTAAAGGTAAGCAAATGAATGAAATGTTGATTGTCAGCTGGCTTCATATGTCAGGGCAGCTTTCCTCTCATCTTCTCCAGCAGTGGTGCCCAGCAGCTCTTTTCCATGCTCTGCAGACTTGTCTAATGCATGCAAGCCACTGATGCCAGACCTTACTTTTCTTACCTTTTATAGACCTCTTAGAAGAAGTCAATGGACTGGTCATGGGTTGAAAGCTGGTGCATTAATCATTCCTATGCAGATGGACCCTGGGATCCATAGAGATGATTTCAGAAGAGCTCTGAATGGCCACAAGGTTCTCCCATGTAGATCAGATATAGGACCAAGACCCTAAATGTCCAACAGTGATGGTCATTTTGTACAGCAGCTGAGGTAGATTTATGGCTTAAATTACTCGGGAGCAGCGCAGGTCAGCAGGGAGGTGCCATTGTTTTTAACCCACATTGATTCATCAGGTTGGAGGTCTTGCTAAATCTCAGAAGTTTAAAAGTAATGTAGGCACTGTGCATTAAATGTTAGAAGTACCACAGAAAATTATTGAATGCTTCCTGAAGTGCATCTAGAAAAGATTATATGAAATTTATGTTACTTCAGTGGAGAAGTCTCTCTATATTAGATACAAAAACCTTCTGAGCTTCACTTGGCTTACTGAACTGAATCCCATTAGCACTACATCTAGCATCCCATTAATTTGAGACACTGCTGAAATGGTGGTAACTATGGAGTGAACTAATTGTCTTAATTATATAGATTCATTTTTTTTTTGTTCTCAGTGGAGACAGATCCTCTCTGCTTGTGTAATTGAGGGTACAGGATCTTTCTTCCCTGAAAGATTTGAGCAGTAGTTCTACCTACAGAGCCAGGAGAAGTTCTCCTGTTATCACTGGTTTCCATGCTGAAGGAACATTTTAGCTGTAATATCCCAGCCTCTTCAGAGTAGATTTTCTTTGTGTGAGACCATCCTGGGTAACCCTGCAGTGATGTAGAGACTTCTGATGATAGGTCATACCTGATCTTCCTCCCAGAAGAGAACAGCTTTGCAGGCACAGGTGATGATGGTGTTAACAGGTGGGCAGTGTGCAGGATGGGAATGCTGGAGGAGACTGGCACTGCTGGGTTACTCCAGCCCATGGGCTGAGAAGCCTGCTGGTCCTCTTTTAGCCACTGCTCAGCCACTTTGCCCCATGAATGGCTTTGTGTGGTAGTGAAATGTCAACTCTGTCTGCACATCTAACTCCTGAGTGCACAAACTCATTGCACCAGTGCTGGAGCACCAGCAGTTTTGCTCTGAGTTCCACCTAAAGTTCCCTCCTGCTGCTCACAGATGAGAGGTGTCCTGCTGCAGCAGCATCTCACACCGAGGTGTCCTGCTGCAGCAGCATCTCACACCGAGGTGTCCTGCTGCAGCAGCATCTCACACCGAGGTGTCCTGCTGCAGCAGCATCTCACACCGAGGTGTCCTGCTGCAGCAGCATCTCACACCGAGGTGTCCTGCTGCAGCAGCATCTCACACCGAGGTGTCCTGCTGCAGCAGCATCTCACACCGAGGTGTCCTGCTCCAGCAGCATCTCACACCGAGGTGTCCCTGCTCCAAGCAGCATCTCACACCGAGGTGTCCTGCTGCAGCAGCATCTCACACCGAGGATGTCCTGCTCCAGCAGCATCTCACACCGAGGTGTCCTGCTGCAGCAGCATCTCACACCGAGGTGTCCTGCTGCAGCAGCATCTCACACCGAGGTGTCCTGCTGCAACAGCATCTCACACCGAGGTGTCCTGCTGCAGCAGCGTCTCACACCGAGGTGTCCTGCTGCAGCAGCATCTCACACCGAGGTGTCCTGCTGCAGCAGCATCTCAGACTGAAATGACAACTAGTTTAAAAGAGGAGTTGCTTTGTTTCTTAATTGTTGTTTCACAGCTTATTTGCTACTTTGTGGCTTTTAAAAGAAAATCATAGAATCATTCAGGTTGGAAAAGACCCTCAGCATCCCCAACTCCAACCATTAACCCTATCCTACAAAGTTCAGCCCCCTAAACTGTATCCCCAAGCACTACATGTAAATGACCTTTAAACACCTCCAGGGTTGGTGACTCAGCCTCCTCCCTGGGCAGCTTGTTCCAATGTAAGAATTAAAAAAAGTGAGAGATTGAACACATCCAAGTGCCAGGTTCTGCATGTTGGCCACAGCAACCCCATGCAGTGCTACAGGCTGGGGTCAGAGTGGCTGGAGAGCGGCCAGGCAGAGAGGGACCTGGGGGTGCTGGTTGATGGCAGGCTGAACATGAGGCAGCCAAGAAGGCCAATGGCATCCTGGCCTGCATCAGGAACAGTGTGGCCAGCAGGAGCAGGGAGGTCATTCTGCCCCTGTACACTGCACTGGTTAGGCCACACCTTGAGTCCTGTGTCCAGTTCTGGGCCCCTCAGTTTAGGAAGGAGGTTGACTTGCTGGAGTGTGTCTAGAGAAGGGCAACAAAGCTGGGGAGGGGTTTGGTGCACAAGCCCTATGAGGAGAGGCTGAGGGAGCTGGGATTGCTTAGCCTGGAGAAGAGGAGGCTCAGGGGTGACCTTCTTGCTGTCTGCAACTCCCTGAAGGAAGGTTGTAGCCAGGTGGGGGTTGGTCTCTTCTCCCAGGCAACCAGCACCAGAACAAGAGGACACAGTCTCAAGCTGTGCCAGGGGAGGTTTAGGCTGGAGATTGGGAAGAAATTCTACACAGAGTGAGTGATTGCGCATTGGAATGGGCTGCCTGGGGAGGTGGTGGAATTGCCATCACTGGAGGTGCTCAGGAGGAGACTTGCTGGGGTGCTTGGTGCCATGGTTTAGTTGATTAGGTGGTGTTGGGTGATAGGTTGGGCACGATGATCTTGAAGGTCTCTTCCAACCTGGTCTGGTCTGGTCTATTCTATTCTATTCTATTCTATTCTATTCTATTCTATTCTATTCTATTCTATTCTATTCTAATATGGAAGGAAAAAGTGTAGGGAAAAATAACAGATATAAATAAGCAGATACTTGTCCTAGAAAATAACTGCTTTAAGAGTTCAGCGCTTGGTTTTGCTTGGCAAAACTCTCTTAAAGCCCCGTGAGGGGTGAACCATGCACACACCAGCGCGGTTGGCCCAGTCATGATTGGGGAAGAAAAAACTCCTCATAAAAATCAAGGTCCTGCACTGGCTGGGAGCTGTAAGTCACCCACTGTTGTCCTGATATAGAGTAGAACTGGCCTCCCAGTGCAGTGTTTGTAAAATATGGCCCCAAAGGCTCCCATCTTTCAGAGGAAATGTAAAACTTGCCTCTTCTCTCACCGCTATTGACATTTGCACAGTGTATTAAGCTCTTAAATCAGAGGGCAAATCCAAATGGATACAAACGTTCCCTGCACAAAAATCATGATGAAATTCTGGTTCTCCTCCAAAGCATGCAAAAAATAGCTGTTTATGTACAATCCAATATTCCTGGAACATCGCTGTGTCTGTTCAAAATTCGCTGCACAGGGGGCTGGGAGGGGAAAAAAAACCACAACAGAAGAGTGTCTCTGTTTTTCAGATCTCAGGAAGACATTTGAGTTGTAAAATGAGGACAGTTTTCTCCTCAGCTTCATGTGTTATTTGCTGCAGGCTGGAAGGGGTTAGGTTGTTTTTGCAGTAGTCAGAAGCCCAAAGGTTTGCTTGCAGTGTAAACTGCTGGCAGGTTGTGTGTGCTGAGAGACCATCACCTCCCGCACGGGGCTGGGCTGGCTGCAGTGCTTGGATTTACCGGAAGAATCTTCTTCTCTCTGATGTGAAATGAGAAGCAGGGTAGAAGCATTTTTCCTTGCAGATAAGCAAGAAGGCTTGCTTCTTCCTCCTGCCTTCCCTTCTCAGCAGCCATGTCGATGAGTGGCTGGCTGACACGAGCCACGGTGTGATCCTAAGTTGATGGTTAAGTGCCTCCTTTCTGCCAAGTGCTGCCTTTTGTTTAGGTTCCCACAGCAGAAGCCCTCCCAGTCTCTGCCAAATGCTTTCTGTATCCTGAATGACATGGGGATCTTTCTGCTGACACTGTTAAACTTTCTGAAAGAGGCACATCCATCCATGATCTACTTAGAATGATGCCACATTAGTTTATCAGGGTATTTGTTTAGCCTTCCTCTGGGAGCCAGATCTCAAAGTGATTGGCACATAAAGAACATGCCAATTTTCCCCCCTCCCTGATGACCTATTGCTACATTACTGTAAATGCTTCCTCAGATTGTATAAAATACTTTATCTACACAACTTAAAGCACCAAGGTTTGTCTTGCTCAGTATTTTCAGCAGGTATCCAGTAGAACTGGACAGTTCCTGGCTCCCTGTAGTAATTGTCTGGGAGTTTTTCTCCTCTCCATTCCTAGTCCAAACTCAGTGCAGGTAGGTCCAGCTTAGCCACAGCTGTAAGGTAGCTGCCCCAATTGCTGTGTTGGAGGAGCTTGGTAAATTATGTCAATCTCTCCTCTGGAGGGATGCTAATATCTTGGCCTGATCAGAAAAGGGACTGTGTATGACATGGCTCCTAAAGCAGAACCTACTGTTCCTGAGCTGTATAGATCCACAGATTGATTGGTTAGGGCTGCAGAGCTTGTGCCATCTCTGTCTGTGAGGTAACCATGCCATAAAGACTTTGGGCAGTGATATATTCTGCTGCAAACACAGCACCCACTGCAGCTTTCAATCCATGTGCTGAGAGCCAGACATGGATTATCTGGATTCACAGAAGCACACATTTAGCATCATGGAGTCCAACCACTACCTAACTCTACCAAATCTTGTGTTAAACCATGTCCCTCAGCACCATAAGAAGGAGGTGAGTGGCTGCAGGTTCACAGGGCAGGTGATACAAACAAGTACCTCTAAAGACACTTAATTTAATGCTCTCTGGATTTCCCCAGTGCATGTCTTTGCTAAGACCCTTCCTCCTGTTTTGCAGATACCACTGCTTTGCCAAGGAGTGCTCAAGGTTGCTTATAAATATATGTGTGGTAATTCTGGTTTTGGTTTCTGTCTCTTCTTAGCCAAGAAGTATAAAAAGGTCACTGGGAAAGAAATCTACTCAGATACTTTAGAAAGCACGCCCATGCTGGAGAAAGAGAAGTTCCCACAGGATTATTTCCCTGAGGTATGTACAATCCATGGAGCATTCCTGGTTACTGGTTATGATTCTGACTTCCTCTGGTTGCTTGAGTAGCAGCTTTGTTTAGGAGGAGACTTGATAGGGTGCTTAGTTGCATGGTTTAGTTGATCGGGTGGTTTGGATGGTAGGTTGGACACAATGATCTCGAAGGTCTCTTCCAACCTGGTCTGGTCTGGTCTGGTCTATTCTATTCTATTCTATTCTATTCTATTCTATTCTCGGTGAGCTCATGAGGTCAGAATCAAGTCTTGGCTTTTTGTTTGTTGGTTGGTTCTTGACACCTAGAATAGCTGCTCTAAGACATTGCATTGCTTTGCCAAATTCAAGTGGAGGCCTTGCGAATCCTTGTGAAGGATGGAGGTGGTGATGGAAAAAAAAGGTTGGTTTGTTCATCTGAAACCAGAGAAACAGCACAGAGTGCCAGCTGCAAGTCTGCTTCAGAGGGGTTTACTCTTTGGCAGGGTGAGGCACCACTTTGAATGGATTCCATTGGTATTCCGGGGCAGCAGCTCTGCCCTCCTGGTCTCTGCTCAGCACAGCCAGGTGCTGCTGTGGGCAATGCAAGTACAGAGGGAAAGATGGTTTGTTGCTGGGGCAAGAATACTCCTTTAACTTGAAAAGATCCTGGTGTTTTCCCCTGAGCCTGCCCTTACATACCCCTGGGGTTTGTGTTTCTGTGGAGAACTAGGAAATGCTGCTTGTTGGGTGGTGAAGGTCTTGTCCAAGCCAGAAACACAAGCTGAGGACTTTTCTTCCACTGCACCTGCAAGTGCAATTGCACATGCAGTCTTTGCTTGCAGTTCGCTTCTGTGATGGTTAATTTGCTCATTTTTACTTTCTTAAGAGAGCATCTAAAGCATGGGTGCTTAATGGGGAGTGTTTGCTACAAGCCAAGTGAATAAATCTATTGAATGCCTGTAACATTTGTGGATCAAACAAGCATCTTACTACCTTAATAATACTATTAAATAACCTTAAATGAATGTCTTAGAGATATTTGCATAGTGCATGAGCACTTGGGAAAGCATTGCACAAATCATTAGGGGGTTGTGGGGTGTAGGTTATTCTGCTTCTTGACTCAGATACTGAATTATGTTCTCTGTCTCCATACTGGAAGGGAAACTGCCTTTGACATAATTTGACTAGCTTTTATCTCCTGTGAATAAACACCCTAAGTACCTCTTTGCAGGCAGGTGCTCTGTCATCCTGAAGGAAGCTCAGGCATTGCTCAGGTGTTTGTCTTTCTCCTCCATCAGCAGGAGGCTGCAGCAGTGAGGGTGATTGACAGCTTGAATAGGGAATGAGCAGCGCTCACTGCTGAGTGATGTGATTGCAGTGCTGAGAGCAGGAGCAGCAGCCTGTGAGAGCTGTTATCATGCTTAACAGCAATAGCCCAAATTATGGGCTGCTCAGTGATACCCAGGAAAAGTTATCTCCAGCCTTACTTCACTGCTCTTGTTCCATCACAGGACTGGTGAATTTGTAACTTGCTCAGTGTTCTTTATTGCCACCTCTTACATGGACAATTCTTCAGTCTCTTGGAGAAATGGTGGCATCCAGTGGCTTTCCTGCCCTGCTTCTGGAGCAGGAATTGTGTCGTTCCACAAGGGTGCTCAAGGATCAGTTGTGTCTGTGTCTGGTCTTGGAGCAAGAGCTTCTCCACCCAGCACACCCTGCAGGACTTCTGCATCCAGAGCCCAAGCAGCAGCTAAATACCTTCACACTGTTCCCATTCCTTACATCACCTTAAATGGCTTTCCCAAGGAGAGAGCACCATATTCAGGTGTTGTCAGGGGTTCTGTTCACCTGGAGCATGGATAAATAGGAAAAGGCAAAATCCACCACTGCTCACAGTCAAGCTATGAATGAACCCCTGGAGTAGCTTGGAAGTTCTGTTCTGTTCCTGCATGCAGCACAATCCCTTGTGATAGTGCTGGGCAAGACCTGCAGGCCAGGCTGGGGGGCTTACATGCTTCACACAGTGGGAGAGGAGGGGGATACCCAGGACTGGTGGACAAGAAGCTCAACATGAGCTCTCAGTGTGCACTTGCAGCCCACAAAGCCAATCAGATCCTGGGCTGCATCAGGAGAAGTGTGGCCAGCAGGTCAAGGGAGGTGATCCTCCCCCTCTACTCAGCTCTGGTGAGACCCCACCTGGAGTACTGCATCCAGTTCTGGAGCCCCTATTACAAGAGGGATGTGGAGGTGCTGGAAGGTGTCCAGAGAAGGGCCACAAGGATAATCAGAGGGCTGGAGCACCTCTCCTATGAGGACAGACTGAAGGAGTTGGGGCTGTTCAGTCTGGAGAAGAGAAGGCTCTGAGGTGACCTCATTGTGGCCTTCTAGTATCTGAAGGGGGCTACAGGAAGGCTGGGGAGGGACTGCTCAGGATCTCAGGTAGTGATAGGACTAGGGGGAATGGAATGAAGGTGGAGGTGGGGAGATTCAGGCTGGATGTGAGGAGGAAGTTCTTCCCCATGAGAGTGGTGAAGCCCTGGAATGGGTTGTCCAGGGAGGTGGTTGGGGCCCTGTCCCTGGAGGTGTTTAAGCCCAGGCTGGCTGAGGCTCTGGCCAGGCTGATCTAGTGTGGGGTGTCCCTGGCCATGGCAGGGGGGTTGGAACTAGATGATCCTTGTGGTCCCTTCCAACCCTGACTGATACTATGGTAATAATGCAGCTAGTGACACAGCATGGATGTCCACAGCTCTGTGACTTTCACGCTCAGTGGCTGTGCAGCCTAGCACAGACCAAGCCAGAGCGTTGTTCATGTGGCTTGAAAAGGGAGACAAAATAACTGTGGCTGTTTTTGCACTACACTGTTTCCCAGTTGGGACAGAAGTCCAAAGGCACACACTAGTGCTGCCACCTCAAAAACCCAGCAGTGGCATAGTTTGGGTTCCCACAGACGTGCTCCTCTGCTTAAAGCTAAATTAATCTCGTTGCCACCGCTCTTCTTCCGCGACAAGTGTTGGCGATCACAGTGCTAATTAAAAGACCCACAAAACACAATGTGTGCTGTGAAGATTTGAGTTGACACAGCAGGATGCATGAGCAGCCTCTCTGTCCAAACAGTGCATTTACATGCCCTTGCGTGGTTTAGCCAGGCTTCTCCTATCACGGTTACAATGTTTTGGGTGAGAAATGCTTTCAGACTCATTTCTTTCCTTTTTATTACTGCTGCTTAAGGATGATCTAAAAGTAATTACAATGATTGAGGCATAATGCAATTCAAAATAATTACAGCCCACTGCATATAAAACTAACAAAACTTTCTGTCTTGATTTATGGCTCCTCTTGGCTGGGCATAAGACTCAAACGATGCCTCTGGGAGCAACACTCCAGATAATGTTAGGCCATTTAAAAAAAAGCAGATTTGTGTAGTCTATCAGGGCTGAGTAATTTTTTTTTCCCCCCATAGTGAGAAATTGGTTGTTATCATAGATCACAGATACTGCTCAAAGCTCTTATGAAAGATGAATTAATTTCACTAATGCTTTAATGCAAACCTTTCATGGAGAAGGCTGTATGGTGATAACCTTACCGCGGTCTCTCCTTTCTCAACGATGATTTATGTTGTCTTTTAGTAGATGAAACTGCCTGTATTCACAATCCATCTGCTGGCTAAAGGAATCCTATTAACAGAGGATCTGAGAAGAGACTTAATGCCATAAGGTGAAAGATGTGGTATCCCCTTTCTGGGACATGCAGTAGGAAGTCTTTTTCCTATTTTAGAATGTAGATACCTCTCTGAGAGAGTGTACAGATGATCTGTATCATCTCTACCTGGTTTTGTGCTGGCTTACAGATGGTGGATCAGCTACTGACCATCTGTTAAAGTCAGAGTACAGATTGTTGCTTTGCAATCTGCAATGAGAAACAATTTTCTCTTTCCTCCCTCCCAAGGTGCACTAATTATTAAACCCTGTTTCCACGAGTTTCTTCTTTCCAAATGCTGTACTTGGAAACACTAAAGCACCTGGGTGGAAGGCTTCTTGCTCAGCTGCAGTGTATGTCTGAGGTGAAGGATGACAGCTTTATACTGAAAGGTGTTACACAGTGCTTCAGCTATGGGCTGTCTTAGATCCAAAGCTAGTAATGTTTGTGTTCTTAGTGTTAAACAGGCACAGGATTAATACTAGACACAGGATTAATACTAGGCACAGGATTAATACTAGACACAGGATTAATACTAGACACAGCATTAATAATAGACACAGGATTAATACTAGGCACAGGATTAATACTAGACACAGGATTAATACTAGACACAGCATTAATAATAGACACAGGATTAATACTAGACACAGGATTAATACTAGACACAGCATTAATAATAGACACAGGATTAATACTAGACACAGGATTAATACTAGACACAGGATTAATACTAGACACAGGATTAATAGTAACTTCATTATTTATTGAAGCTAAAGGAATGAAGTAGCTGTGTTGAAGTTATGAGTGTCCACAGGTAATTTACAGGTTGGGGTGGCAGAACATACAGGTCAGCCAATGAAACAAGTGTCATAGGTGTTCTTGCTTTACTCAGTCTAGGCTGAGCACCTCCTCCAGCAGGTACCTCCCCAGCCTCCTGTGCTGGTTTTCACTTGGGCCAAGGAAAAAGCCAAACCATCATGTTTCCTCCACCGCTGTTCCTTTGTGATTAAGTCCTGTGTTCCAACAATAAGGAAATTTGGCTATGCAGATGAGTCAGTCCTAAGGAAAATCCAGCATTTGACTGCATTCATAGTATCATAGTATCATTCAGGGTTGGAAGGGACCCCAAGGATCATCTAGTTCCAACCCCCCTGCCATGGGCAGGGACATTCTTACAGCTAAGGTCAGGCTCACCCTGAGCATGGCAGCAGACACACCCCAAGACTCAGGTTCTGACCTGGTCACTTCATGCAGCCTTGCTGTGACAGCCCTGTGTCATGTTGTCACTTGGTAGAGTCAGTGTCATTTTGTGGAGTAAGTTGTGTGGTGACCCTGCATTCATGGAAAAAGTGAAATGAGCTTTGGAGTTGCCATCATGTTTTGGGCTGTGCCTCTGAAGTGTAGGTCCACTGTTTATACTCCTGTCAGCTCTGAATTCTTCTGTTCCAGAGAAGGGAATTCTCACAGGCTTAAATGTTCTTTGGAGAGTGTAGTGAAGTGCAAGAGGGGAGAAGAAGGTGCCTTGTAAGCCCCGAGAAATACTGCATCTCTAGCAGTGGATGTGAAGAGTGAGGACAGGCTTGGCAGCCCCTCTTGTGCTTTCAAACACATCCCATTATTTTCACTGGTTCTGGCAATGACCTACCCTGGAGTGTGACACTTCAGCTGCTTCTAGGGTTGGGCTCCTCTGACATCACATCCTTCCTTGCCCTGTTTGCTGCTGCATGTAGTCTTCTGAGGGTCTCTGAGAGATGAGAAAAGGACCCCTGAAAGCTCTGCCCCACCAGCTGGGGAGGGTAACTGACAGCTGCCTGGCAAATAGACACCTAACTTGGCCTTTGCTGCAAGAGTTGAGTCAGTTTTGTGTTTCTGTCTCCTGAAACAACTTCTGCTGAAGAAATCCTGTATGGCTGCTGGTGGGCAACTTCCCTGCTGCTGTGTGTAGAGGAGGAAGCTGGCAGCAATTTGCATGCCCCATGGACTTGTATGTAAAAATCAGTAGGGCTAGTGTAAGTCCTGTCACATATTTCTTAGAGCTGTGTGCCTCATGCACAGATACCTAGATGTGGTCTTGATTTTCTGATAAATAAAGGCTAAGGGAAGCATTCTGTGAAAAAGCAAAGGAGCAATTAAATTATTCCACTGCATAATAGACTTTGTCATTAGGGAGATTGACTTTGTGCTCTTGAGCTCTTGCCTGTACAGCTGGGGGTTTTGGGGTGGGTTGTTTGGGGTGGGTTTTTTTTTATAAGTGCCATAGGTATTTTCATTTGCAGACTTCTAAATTTATGTAATGGCCTCTAAAAATCTTTAGCAGTAAAAACATGATTGATGGTGCTGTTACAGGGCTTGGTGGTGTTCAGAGGCTGAGTTGGGCCTGAGTTTTCCACGTGCTGTGTCTCATCCTGAAGTAAAGGGAAACGAGAAGGAGCTTTGAGCAGCTTGCATGCAAACTCCTAAAAAAAACCCAAGAGCACAAGTTCTGTAGTTCTGTAAGCTGATCTAAGAGAAGAAAGGAAGTAGTTGGGGGGCAGGACCTACTTGCCTGCTTGGTTTTGGTGTAAGTTTGTCCTCATCCTGCTCCTTTTCCCAGCTAGTTAAATGTTGAGTGCATTGTGAGTAGGTGAAGCGTGGGCTCCTGCACAAGGCTCTTAGGAAGAGTTGTTCTGACCAGGGTGGTGTTCACAGAATCACAGAAACATTCAAGTTGGAAAAGACCCTCAGGATATCCCAACTGATATCCCTATTACATAAGGTTCACCCCTAAACCGTATCCCCAAGCACCGCATCCCAACGACCTCCATGGTTGGTGACTCCACCACCCCCCTGGGCAGCACATTCCAGTGCCTGACCACGCTTGCCATGACAACTTTTTTTCCTAATGTCCAGTCTAAACCTACCCCAGTCACACCTTGAGGCCATTCAGTTTTTTTTCTATCCCTGATGGCCTGTGAGAAGAGACCAGCCACCAACCTCTCCACAACGTCCTTTCAGGTAGGACCTTTAGGTGTTGCAAGTGCTGAACATCCCTTGGTGCCAGAGTTGTTCCTGCTGCTGCTCAGTGTTCAAGCTGCTGCAGGTGCCAGGCTTGCTGTCTCCCTCTGAGCTGTGGTGTTCCTTTAAGAAGCTGCAATTACACCGCAGTCATTGCCACTTCCATACGTCTTTCCTTCATGCCCCTGCTTTGTATGGCTGAATAAACCCTTGCTGGGTCGCTATTTAATTTGATATGGTCCCTCTCAGTAAAATGATGGAGAAAAGATGAATTAAGGCTCTGTGCTAGTCATTATCAATCATGGTTTGTGTGCATTACTTATTGCTCACAGTGCTTTTTGACATTAGCCCTCTCTAACCTCTCTCTTCATGTTAATGTTGTCTGGAGGTCCTTTTACCCGATGTAGCAGAGGTTATTTATGTAGGTGGTGTTTCGAGGGGGTTTTAAAAGGTCAGCACCATCTCCTGAGAGACTCTATTCACAAAGAAAAGCCTGGCAGGATGGAACTGCAAGTTTTCAGGTTGTGATTGTTAAAATACATTTGTTTTGAAGGACTTCTCACAGAGAGGTGAGAGAATTTCAGTCACACTTCTTAAAGTACGGTTTTTTTTGCTGGCAAAATGGCCTCTAATAAATATTGCTGCCCTTAAACCCAGGATTTGCAATGGATGTGTGAGGAAACACCAAGCTGCTGGAAGAAATTACCCATTTCTCCATGCCATGGAATATAGATGGTGTTGCAAATAGCTTTCAGTTGGCTTGGATTGGGGTAGGCTTGCATGAAAGAGTGAGGCAGAGGTGCAGTGAATCTGCATATTTCTATTAGTATGTACTTTACACTGGCATTGCTGGTGTTGGTGAGGTCATCAGTGACAGAATCAAAGCACAGTCCTGTGGGGTGGCCTGCTGGAGAAGTGGATGGTGACTGACTCGAGCAGGGCTTGGTCCTACACGCTTTGGTTGCACAAAACCTGAAGCCAATTGTACCTGTGAGCCCCTGGCAGCAGGCAGGGCACATCCAAGGAGAAAGGGATCTGGCTGATGTCACTGCAGGGCTTCTCACTGCCCTCTCAAAAGGCAGGGGTTCCTGGGGGCTGGCAAAATACTAATGTCACTGCCATTTTCAAGAAGGGTCCTGGGTGGCCTTGCCTCAGCCACGGGAAGGTGGTGGAGCAGATGTTCAGGGATGAACCATTGCATGGAGAAGGGGAGTGCTCTGGATGTGGTATGCACTGGCTCTAGCAAGGCCTTTGGTTGATGCAGTCTCTCCCAGCATCCCCAAAGCCCAGTGGTGACATGTACTGGGTAGATGGAGTACAAGAAAGCCAGCCAGCCACCAGGCTCACAAGGTGATGAACAAAGTCCAAGCAGCAGCTGGTTGCTGGTGGATCCTCGGGGGTCAGTGCTGGGATCTGTGCTATTCAACACCTTCCTTAGCAGCTTGGGCAACAGAATGGAGTGCATGGTCAGCTTTGCAGATGATGTCAAGTTAGGGGAGCAGTTGATACATTGGAGGACAGGGCTGGAGTTCAGAGGGGCTTCAGCAGGCTGAAGAAATGGTCTGACAGGGGAACCTCACAGAGTTCAACAAAGATTAATGCCAAGCCTGGTCCCTGGGATGGGATAGCACTCACAAAGCAGCACAGGCTGGAGGTGAATGTCCAGAAAACAGAAAAGGACCTGGATCTTGTTGGACAGCAAGCTTAAGATGAACCAGCACTGAACCTTGGCTGCAAAACCATCCATCAGCATCCCAGGAGTCCCAGGAAGGGACTCCTCCCTCTATATGGCACTCCCAAGGCCTTGTCACATCTCCATTGTCGTTTTTGGGAACCCCTGTGCAAGACAGATGTGGGCAAGTGCTGCAGAGCCACCTCTGGGGTGGAGCACAGTGTGTGAGAGGAGAAGCCAGTGAGCCTGTCTGTGCCACCAGGAGAGGGAGGTGATGGGCAACCACTCTGCTGGCCAGCCGGTGCCTCTGGGTGGTGTGCAGCACCAGACCAAGGGGCAGCAGCCCTGTCATCAGCTGCAGCAAGGGACAAACTGGCTAAATCTGGGAAGAGGTTTCACTGAAAGGGTAAACAACAAAAGATGGTCCCAGGTGGGTTGTGAAATCACTGTCCTTGCCGGTGCTCAGAACCCAACTGCATGAGATTTAACACATCCAAGTGCCAGGTTCTGCACATTGGCCACAACAACCCCATGCAGTGCTGCAGGCTGGGGTCAGAGTGGCTGAGAGCAGCCAGGCAGAGAGGGACCTGGGGGTACTGGTCGATGGTAGGCTGAACATGAGCCTGCAGTGCGCCCAGGCAGCCATGAAGGCCAATGGCATCCTGGCCTGCATCAGGAACAGTGTGGCCAGCAGGAGCAGGGAGGTCATTCTGCCCCTGGACACTGCACTGGTTAGGCCACACCTTGAGTCCTGTGTCCAGTTCTGGGCCCCTCAGTTTAGGAAGGAGGTTGACTTGCTGGAACGAGTCCAGAGAAGGGCAACAAAGTTGGTGAGGGGTTTGGAGCACAGCCCTGTGAGGAAAGACTGAGGGAGCTGGGGTTGCTTAGCCTGGAGAAGAGGAGACTCAGGGGTGACCTTATCACTCTCTACAACTACCTGAAGGGAGGTTGTAGACAGGCGGGTGATGGTCTCTTCTCCCACGCAGCCAGCACCAGAACAAGAGGACACAGTCTCAAACTGTGCCAGGGGAGGTTTAGGTTGGATGTTAGGAAGAAGTTCTATACAGAGAGAGAGTGATTGCCCATTGGAATGTGCTGCCCAGGGAGGTAGTGGAGTCACCATCACTGGAGGTGTTGAGGAGGAGACTTGCTGGGGTGCTTGGTGCCATGGGTTAGTTGTTTAGGTGGGTTGGATTGGTTGATGGGTTGGACACGATGATCTTGAAGGTCTCTTCCAACCTGGTTTGGTTTGGATGTGGCTCTAAGCAACATGATCTAGTGGGCCCTGTTTTAATGCTGCATCTTTTGTGTGGTACCTATTACGCTGGTGAAGAGGAGAAGAGGAAATGCAAAACGACAGCTTGATTGAAGACATTACCTTGGGTCACATCATAGGCTGGGACTGTTTGATTTTTAGTCCTGTGTATTGTTCTTCAGTAATTAAAAGTTCAATATAGTTATTTTTAAGACTGATATGACAGATCTCCCCCCTCCCCCCCCTCTTTTTTTTTTTATTTGGATTAGATTTAAGCCAATTTTGAAGGCTTTTAGCATTTAACTTCTTGTCGTGGTTTTTGCTTTTGATTAAATGTTGACCTTTTGCCAAATCTCAACTTGTGGCTGTGCTGTCACAATCATCACAGAACCTGTGAACAGAAGAGACCTTTTTGGATTATGGGGTCTGTAGTTCAGCCATGAAAGCCAGGCTGTTAGGAAGGTTTGGTGTGCGGGTCTCTCCAGCCAGCCCTTCCCTGACTGACCACTGGCCACAGTGACTCAGGGTCTACAGAAGAGGTGATTTTTTTTCAGGGTTGGAAGAGAAGTTTGCAAGACAGTAGGTGCTCACTCACTCACTGCAGAGTTTTTTCTCAGCAGAGCTGCAGTTTAAGAAAGTCAAAAACTGGGCTCTCCTAAGATAAGAAGCTGGAGGTGGGGAGATTCAGGCTGGAGGTGAGGAGAAAGTTCTTCCCCATGAGAGTGGTGAAGCCCTGGAATGGGTTGTCCAGGGAGGTGGTTGAGGCACCGTCCCTGGAGGTGTTTAAGGCCAGGCTGGATGAGGCTCTGGCCAGGCTGATCTAGTGTGGGGTGTCCCTGCCCATGGCAGGGGGTTTGGAACTAGCTGATCCTTGTGGTCCCTTCCAACCCTGAATGATTCTATGATATTATGATAAGAGGAATAACGATTCAGAGAAATTAGTTCCTCTCTGAATGATCCACCATCTGGATTTCAGAGTAATGAACTGTTAGGATTTCCTCCCTAAACAGAAGCCAGGTAAATTCACCTGCTTTCAAAAGCTCAAATTCTTATAAGATTGAAGCACTTGTAAGTCAACAGGCAATTAAATAGCTCAAGACCACTCATGCCCTGTCTCTGTAATTCAGGCATTGATGCAGTCAGCAGGCAGATCTGCAGGAGGTGGTGTGTGAACTCCATGAGAAGTTCACTCCTCATGTGAGCTCCAGGAGGAGCTCAGAAGAGTCCAGTTATTCTCTGTATCCCTTCTGGATAGGGAGGCTTCCTCCCAGGATCACAGGATGTTAGGGGTTGGAAGGGACCTCCAGAGATCAATGAGTCCAACTCCCCTGCCAGAGCAACAGCACAGAAATGCATCCAGATGGGTCTTGAAAGTTTCCAGAGAAGGAAACTCCACAACCTCTCTGGGCAGCCTGTTCCAGGCTCTGTGACCCTTACAGTACAGAAGTTCCTCCTCATGTTGAGGTAGTTACTCCTGTGCTGTAGTTTATATCCGTTGCCCCTTGTCCTGTCACAGGGCAATAGAGAGCAGAGCCTGTCTCTTCCTTCTTGACACACAGCCCCCAGATATTTATATACATTTATTAGATCCCCTCTCAGCCTTCTATCCAGATTTAACAGCCCCAGGGCTCTCAGCCTTTCCTCATCAGACAGTGCTCCAGTCCCTTAATCATCCTTGTAACCCTCTGTTGGACTCTCAAGTAGATCCCTGTCTCTCCTGAGCTGGGGAGCCCAGAACTGGGGATGCAATATTCTCGGTGAGGCCTCACCAGGGCAGAGTAGAGGGAGAGGAGAACCTCCTTTGATTTGCTGGACACGCTCCTCTTAATGCAGGAAATCTTGACATTTTTAGCATTTCTTTTGTTAATTTGTTTTATTTCCTCTTGATATATGTCCTGTGAGCCCCAGAAAGCCAACTCTGAGTAGAGACCTAAGTCAAGAACAGGAGGAAGCTGTCCACTGTGTGTCCACAGTACCAGATTATGACTTTTGATTCCCTGCATAAAGGTCTTTGTGGTTAGTCACTGCTCCTGGACTGGAGAGGACAACCTCCTTGTCCTGCCCAGTGTTGTAGCAGCACAAAGCTGATGGAGCTTGTGCAGGAAGAAGCTCCAGCCCTTCTCCAGGAGGGCCAGCAGGGTTGCCTTTCATGTGAGCAGCTGCACTGCAGGTTCCCCTGTGGCTCTGGCAGTAGCATCTGGCTGTGGCAGGCTCTGCAGGAAGGTCCCACAAGCCTGCAGAAAGGTGGTGCTGAACTTGCCACCCGAGGTGAGAAATGCTAAAGTTCCCCAAAATCTGAGGCTGTGCATGAGTTTTGTAGACAGTTGGTTACTTCTTAGCTTTGAGGCACTCAGGCAACACTCTGGCACAGCACTGCAGGCTCTGGAGTGCAGTCAGTGCCACAAGTTGTCACTTGCAGGGAGCTCTGCACTTTTCCCTAGCCTGCAGAGAACCACTGCACATCAGCAAGCAGTTAGAATCATAGAATTGTTAGGGCTGGAAGGGACCTCAAGGACCATCCAGTTCCCAGCCCTCTGCCATGGGCAGGGACGACTCAGGATACATCAGGTTGCTCACAGCCACATCCAGCCTGGCCTTAAAAACCTGCAGGGATGAGGCTTCCACCACCTCCCTGGGCAACCTGTGCCAGTGTCTCACCACCCTCATGGGGAAGAACTCCTTCCTAACATCCAATCTGAATCTACCCACTTCTAGTTTTGCTCCATTCCCCCCAGTCCTATCACTACCCAATATCCTAAAAAGTCTCTCCCCAGTTTTCTTGTAGCCCCCTTCAGATACTGGAAAGCCACAATAAGGTCTCCTTGGAGCCTTCTCCTCTCCAGACTCTCAGTCTGTCTCCATACAGTTCCTGCATTCAAGCTTTGCAGAAGCAGCTGTTACTTAACTCAGTAAAACAAACATTCCAAATCCCCAGGGGCACAGTTTGGAAGCGCAGACAGCCCAGTGGGAAAGGGTCCTAGTACAGGAGTGGTGTTACTCTGTTGAGTCTGACTGGGATCACCCTCCTTGTGCCTGTGGAGGGGGTGGGAGATGGGTAGCTGCTGTCTGAAGGGTGGCTAGAAAGCAGCCCATTGAGATTTTGCGAGGCACTTCCCTGTCTCAGCAGCATTTGGGACTGTAAGTTCTCATGAGGGCTTTGTGGGCAGATGCATCTGGTGAGTTTCTCCTGAAGGCCTCACCTTGGGAAAATGGCAGCCCAGAGCAGGGGCTGCTCTGCTCTGCTCTGCCTGGCACTCCCTTCGTAACAAGGAGCTGCAGTCTTTTGGCACCATTCTTTCGGCCTGTCTGGTGCAGTATTCATGAGCAGAGAACTCTGGCCTGGCCCCACAGTCATTGTTAGCAGTGAATAAATAGGATGCAGTCGTGTCTTTTGTGGGAGGCTGTAATTTATGGCGGTGGCTTGGGAGTGGTGCTGCAAAACTCCTTTTGCTGTATCATGAGTGCCAGGGGCTGGCATGGGCTGATTTGTGGCTTTCTCGTGGAGCCTGCAGGTTTGATAAATGTAACGTTTGACCATTATTTAAATTCCCCTTAACTTCTGGAGAGATAGTGGTGGGCTGGCTCAGCAGGAGGAACAGCTTCCTAGCAGATCTCATTCATTTTAATTTGATGTAAATCTCTGATGGCATTTTGCAGTTCCGGTAAACTTAGGCAGAAGCCAGGAGGTTTGCTCAGAGGCAGTGAGAGTTTGCTGGTTCAGGCTAAGCACAAGTTATGAAGAGCCTCCTGGGTTCTCTCTCATCTATAAGCAGCAACCAGGGCACACGAAGAGAGGGTGCTTGGTGCCATGGGTTAGCTGTTTGGGTGGGTTGGATTGGTTGATGGGTTGGACACGATGATCTTGAAGGTCTCTTCCAACCTGGTTTGGTTTATTCTAAAGGTTTATTCTAAAGGTTGTAGACAGGCAGGGGTTGGTCTCTTCTCTCAGGCAACTAGCACCAGAACAAGAGGTCACAGTCTCAAGCTGCGCCAGGGGAGGTTTAGACTCGTGGTGAGGAGAAAGTTCTTCCCAGAGAGAGTTGTTAGCCATCGGAATGTGCTGCCCAGGGAGGTGGTGGAGTCACCATCCCTGGAGGTGTTCAAGAGGGGATTGGATGAGGCTCAGGGGAGACCTTATTGCTGTCTACAACTACTTGAAGGGAGGTTGTAGCCAGGTGGGGGCTGGCCTCTTCTCCCAGGCAACCAGCACCAGAACAAGAGGTCACAGTCTCAAGCTGTGCCAGGGGAGGTTTAGGCTGGACGTTAGGAAGTTCTTCACAATGAGAGCAATTGCCCAGTGGAATGTTGTAGCAGTTTGGGCTGGGTGCCCTCTGCTGTGTTCATACAAGGGGTGCTTCCTGTGTCCAGAAGTCCAGCCCGACGGGTGGACACAGGAAGCCAGGCATTTCATCCTATAATACCCTGCTCTCCTATAAGATCTCAGCATGGGGTCTGGCACTTTCTCTTTCTTCCCTCGCCGCCACCTGGTAACTTGGGGGAGATGTCTCCCAGCCCTTTGGGCCTGGCTAGGCCCAAGGCCAGGGGGATGGGCAGTCTCAGATCTGGCCAGCTTTATTTAGAATAAACCAAACCAGGTTGGAAGAGACCTTCAAGATCATTGTGTCCAACCCATCAACCAATCCAACACCACCTAAACAACTAACCCATGGCACCAAGCACCCCATCAAGTCTCCTCCTGAACACTTCCAGTGACGGCGACTCCACTACCTCCCCAGGCAGCCCATTCCAATGGGCAATCACTCTCTCTGTATAGAACTTCTTCCTAATATCCAACCTGAACGTCCCCTGGCACAGCCTGAGACTGTGTCCTCTTGTTCTGGTACTGGCTGCCTGGGAGAAGAGACCAACCTCTGCCTGTATACAACCTCCCTTCAGGTAGTTGTAGAGGTCACCCCTGAGTCTCCTCTTCTCCAGGCTGAGACTAGCCTAGCAGTGGAGTGGGAGGGGGGCAAGAAGGAGCCCTGGGGGTCTTGGTTGTACCCTCAGGTGGGGATGGGATATTTCTGGGTGTGCTGTGGGATTTCTTTTGTCACTCTGCTTCTGGCTCTCTGTAAACATTCACCGCTTTCCACTTAAACCTTCCACCACTTTTGCAATCCGTTTGAGTCATTATTTGTGCCTGTGGTGGGGAGGGGGTCTGCCTCAACCCATCACAAATGTGCTGCCTGGGGAGGTGGTGGAGTCACCATCATTGGAGGTGTTCAGGAGGAGACCTGATGGGGTGCTTGGTTGCATGGTTTAGTTGATTAAGTGGTGTTGGATGATGGGTTGGACATGATGATCTTGAAGGTCTCTTCCAACCTGGTTAGTTCTGTTCTGTTCTATTCTGTTCTGTTCTGTTCTATTCTGTTCTGTTCTGTTCTGTTCTATTCTATTCTATTCTGTTCTGTTCTGTTCTATTCTGTTCTATTCTATTCTGTTCTGTTCTGTTCTATTCTATTCTGTTCTGTTCTGTTCTATTCTGTTCTGTTCTATTCTATTCTATTCTGTTCTATTCTATTCTGTTCTGTTCTATTTTATTCTATTCTAGTCTGTTCTATTCTATTCTATTCTGTTCTGTTCTGTTCTATTCTGTCCTGTCCTATCCTATTCTAACTGCTGCAGGCCCCAAAACGGGAATAATTCCAGGATTTAGAAGATGATGCTTGTGGTGAAGGTACATCAGTCAGTCAGTGTGCAGCTGGTATTAGTTACAAGGTCTGGATGAATTTGGTTTGTTTTGTTCTCTGTGTGACCATGTTTCACTCTAATCCTCTGCTTAAGGTGACTGATCCTTCTTGGCTTGTTTTTCAGTGCAAGTGGTCCAGAAAAGGTTTCATTCGAACAAGATGGTGTATTACTGATTGGTAAGTGGCATCTCTTGAGTTTTTTCTGCTGATGTGTGTGTGTGTGTGTGCTATGTTTGCTTTTGTTAACAACTGTTTCAATGAAAGTATGCCTGGATTAGCCTGTTCAGGGAACAGAGTGGTTCCAAAACAGTTGCTTTGCTGTTTGTTGAACACGTAGCGCTGAGTTAAATTGTAACGATGCATAGCAAAATGTGATGTTAATACATGTATGTGCAATTAGCATGAGTTAATTCAGGTCATAAGCAACCTCTCAAACATGATCAGAAGAGCTTGAGGTCTGTGGCCAAGGCCACAGGAGTTGCAGTGTAGAGCTAAGGTGTCCTGTCCCCCCCCCGCCCGCCCTTGCTGCTCTCCATCACAGCTGACCCAGCCCAGGCCCTGCAGCATAAGGTGCTGGGATCAGGATTCCCGTGGTAACCCCAAGGCTTGGTCCTGTTCTTTGCTTTTTTCACCCTAGAGCAAAGCACCTGCAGCCCAGCACCTGCTGCAGGGTGTGATGGTGGGGCAGCAGAGAGCAGGCAGCACCTCCTGCCTGTGAGCTCAGACATCCCACCCCACAGGACTTGCTGAAGCTCAACGTGAGCTGGCTGTTGTCCAGTCAGGGAGAGTTGCTCATAAGCTGTGCTGTAAAAATCTACAGAAGAAACAAACATATTTGGTTTTTTGCTTTTGGGAGCATCCAACAGCCTGAAGAGACGGAGGCTGAGTGGAGCAGGAGGCAGATGTGTGAAGTAGAACATGATTATGGTGTTGCCTCCCAGATGGCTGACTTTGAGAGGAGAGGGCCAGCTAGTGCTGACAAGAGGTCTGTGGCACACTGAAGCTATTTACTGAGTCTGGAAATCCTCCTCTCTTCAGCAGCAGTAGGAGCAGCAATTGTAGTAGCCTGTGTTGAAGGGAGCAGCTGATTGTCCAAAACATTCCACCTGGGAGAGCTTGACAACACTCAATGAACTCAGAGATGGTTCAGATTCCTCTAGTCCTACCTGGCAATCTGACCCTGCTTTTGACCATGTAGTCATATTTTGGTCTTTACTGCTTATGTATGTTCTAATCACTTCAGTCTATGTGAACATTCCACATTTTCCCCTTCCTCCTGTGGTTGTTTCATGTCTTAAAATCATAGGCTTGGTTTTAAAGCCCGAGGGCTTGCTCACGCAGGCTGGCACTTGAGTGCTGAGCAATCTTCTTGCCTCTTGGCAGAAGAACTTCTATTAGGTTGAGCAAAGAGTTTGTGAAAAACAGAAAAGTGGCAGGATTTCTCCTTTTGCAGAGTTCTGACCCAGCAGACACACTGGAGGGAAGGGAGGCCATCCAGAGGGACCTTGACAGGCTGGAGAGGTGGGCACAGGCCAACCTCATGAAGTTCAATAAGAGCAAGTGCAGGGTCCTGCATCTGGGTCGAGGCAATCCCAGGCACAAATCCAGGCTGGGCAGGGACTGGCTGGAAAGCAGCCCTGAGGAGAGAGACTTGGGGGTGCTGGTGGACAAGAAGCTCAACATGAGCTCTCAGTGTGCACTTGCAGCCCACAAAGCCAATCAGATCCTGGGCTGCATCAGGAGAAGTGTGGCCAGCAGGGCAAGGGAGGTGATCCTCCCCCTCTGCTCAGCTCTGGTGAGACCCCACCTGGAGTACTGTGTCCAGTTCTGGAGCCCCTATTCCAAGAGGGATATGGAGGTGCTGGAAGGTGTCCAGAGAAGGGCCAGGAGGATGATCAGAGGGCTGGAGCACCTCTCCTATGAGGACAGACTGAAGGAGTTGGGGCTGTTCAGTCTGCAGAAGAGAAGGCTCCGAGGTGACCTCACTGTGGCCTTCCAGTATCTGCAGGGGGCCTACAGGAAGGCTGGGGAGGGACTGCTCAGATTCTCAGGTAGTGATAGGACTAGGGGGAATGGAATGAAGCTGGAGGTGAGGAGATTCAGGCTGGATGTGAGGAGGAAGTTCTTCCCCATGAGAGTGGTGAAGCCCTGGAATGGGTTGTCCAGGGAGGTGGTTGAGGCCCTGTCCCTGGAGGTGTTTAAGCCCAGGCTGGCTGAGGCTCTGGCCAGGCTGATCTAGTGTGGGGTGTCCCTGCCCATGGCAGAGGGGTTGGAACTAGATGATCCTTGTGGTCCCTTCCAACCCTGACTGATACTATGATACTATGATGCAAAACCAGGCAGGCAGCTGAGGTAGCTGTAGGTTCTTGTTTCTTTTTTTCAGATCTATATGATATGGGATGTGATTCCAGCAGCAGAGAGCTGCAGAAGTGGGGGTTTAGCACCGATTGCTAATCTGGCCTTTCCTCCTATATCAGGCCTTTTCCAGGTTCTGCCCCTCCTGTCCTCTTGGATTTCCCCTTGCAGGAAAAAAGTCATTTCTTTTTTAGGCCTTTGCAAGGAGACAGATTGAAAGGCTGATACCAGAAAAGGAAAGTTCTTGGAAGGAGCAGCCTGGAGCTAGATGTTCTTATCAGATGATATGCTACACTGCTGTGTCCTGAGGGAGTATTGGGAAGTGAGAGTGAGGAGGCTCACAGCTTTTTCTGATCCATGAGCTATGGTGGGTGTTTTTTTTGCCTGGAGCAGCCTGTGATTGTGAGCCACAGGATATGATGAGAGCTCAGATTTTTCTGATGAGAAGTTGAAGGGGGCAAGGAACTGGGAACCATCTCTGGAGAAAGGAAGTGAGACATTATTAGGAATGGAATGAAGCTGGAGGTGGGGAGATTCAGGCTGGATGTGAGGAGGAAGTTCTTCCCCATGAGAGTGGTGAAGCCCTGGAATGTGTTGTCCAGGGAGGTGGTTGAGGCCCCATCCCTGGAGGTGTTTAAGCCCAGGCTGGCTGAGGCTCTGGCCAGTCTGATGTAGTGTGGGGTGTCCCTGCCCATGGCAGGGGGGTTGGAACTAGCTGATCCTTGTGGTCCCTTCCAACCCTGACTGATACTGTGATACTATGATATTATGGAAAAGACAAGGGGTAGCTAATCCTCCTCATTAGGGCCCAATGCATCGTGTGTTCATGGTATGATCAGTGTCTAAACTCCCATGAACAAAGTTCTGGCCACTTTCATAACCATGGCTTTTGACCATGCATTTCTCCATGCCAATAGTTCAATAGAAATAACAGCCAGGAGACTTGTTAACCACTTCTGTGTGCATCCTTTGAAGGGAGCCATTAATTTTCCCTGCCTAGGAAAACATTGTTATATAGAACAGCTTGTTGTGCCAAAAACAGAGGGCTGCCAAACCCCAGAAGAGAGCCTTTAAAAGATTTCAGATGACTCATCTTTTTCTTCCTCTGTGATTTCATGATCTGCCCTGCTTAAGTTCCTTTGTGAATCTGTGATTTTTCACACCCATTATTCTTCTGTAGTGTAAATGAAGAATTAAGGAATCTTAGGGCACTCAGAGGTTTCATTTTAAGAAGACAAACCAAACAAACCCAAACCATAAAATGCACAACTAGATGCACTTAGGTTTTCAGTATCTTGACTAAAAGGTGTGCAGGGGAGGTATTTATTTCTGTTCCAACAGTTCTTAGTGTTACTGTGTTAAGGGATGTCAGGTAGTGCCCTGAATGCTTTGCAGTCTTAACTCAAGTTCACATGTATTGTTTGTGTTTGGTAGAGAGGATGGGGCAGGGAGTACATCTGTGTGGCACCAACCTGGGGGTGCTTGCTAGTGTACCAGAGGTCAGAATCAGCTCTGGAAAGTGTTTGTTTTGGTATTTTAGTGAAAGTAGGATTGCAAGGCAGGGAAGTGCAGAGCATTGCACCTGTGGAGGGGGATTCAAAAGCACAAGTGAAGCACTGGGAACAGCCAACTCATTACCCATAGAATCACAGAATGGTTTGGGTTGGAAAGGACTTCCAAAGGTCATCCAGTCCAACCTCCCTGCAGTCAGCAGGGACATCCTCCACTAGATCAGCTTGTCCCCAGCCTTGTGGAGCCTGACCATGAATATCTCCAGGGATGGGGCCTCAACTGCCTCCCTGGGCAACCTGTTGCAGTGTTGCAGTACCCTCATGGTGCAGAACTTGTTCCTAACATCCAATCTAAATCTCCTCTAATTTCAAACCATTGCCCCTCATCCTATCACTGCAGATCTTTTGAAACAGACCCTCTGCAGCCTTCTTGTAGACCCCTGTAGGTACTGGAAGGCTGCTATTAGGTCTCCCTGGAGCCTGAACACCCCCAGCTCCCTCAGCTTGTCTTCATAGCAGAGGTGCTCCAGCTCCCTGATCATTTTCATGGCCCTCCTCTGGACCTGCTCCCTCATGTCCTTCCCGTGTTGAGAGCTCCAGAGCTGGATGCAGTACTCCAGGTGAGGTCTGAGCAGAGCAGAGTGGCAGAATCACCTCTCTCGATCTGGCCAGGCTGCTTTTGATGCAGCTCCATGCTGGAGGGGAAACTGAATTCAGGTCACAATTGTCTTAGTGAGATGTGTTAATAGATGCATCATGTGAAGGACGTGAAGGGGTGGAAGAATGGTAATTATTTAATTGAGTGCTGCCAAGGCCTTTGATGGAGTACCTTGTCCTGTTTTGAGTGCTGCGCTTCAGCTAAGCTGGAAGGAAGAGCAGCAGTAAAGAGTGACAGGAATATGTGAGCAGGAGCAGAAAAAACTTGGCTTGACACATCTGGGAGACTGGTTCCTGTGTGTCTCCCTGCAGGAAGGACAGAAGGAAATCAGTTTCATTTCCGGGAAAGCTGGCAATGTGGAGATAGCTTCAATTTAAAGACAGGGAAGTTGTCAGTGGAAGGTGTTAAGAACAAGCAGGTTTTAGGCAGTTGGGGATGGAGGATAAATGCCTTGTCATGGGAAGGGAGTTTGTGGCTTTTGAGGTCTTTTCTCCCTGTCCTGCAGGGACTCTTTCAGGCCATCCTGAAAGAAGAGAAGGCCCTGAGGAGATCTCGTTGTGGCTTTCCAGTATCTTAATGGGGCCTACAAGAAAGCTGGGGAGAGACTTTTTAGGGTGTCAGGTAGTGACAGGGCTAGGGGAAATGGAGCAAAACTAGAAGTGGGTAGATTCAGATTGGATGTTAGGAAGAAGTTCTTCCCCATGAGGGTGGTGAGAGACTGGCACAGGTTGTCCAGGGAGGTGGTAGAAGCCTCATCCCTGTCAGTTTTTGCAGCCAGGCTGGATGTGGCTGTGAGCAACCTGCTGTAGTGTGAGGTGTCCCTACCCATGGCAGAGGGCTTGGAACTGGATGATCCTTTAGGTCCCTTCCAGCCCTAACAATTCTATGATTCTATGATCCTTCAGACAAGACAGGAATGGGCATCTCAAGCCATCATCTCCAGGTTATGTTTTGTAGTGAGGTACTAATGATGGGGCTCTGGGCAGCCTGACATAGTTGAGGATGCTCCTGCTTACTGCAGAGGGGGTTGGACTAGATGACCTTTGGACATCCCTTCCAACCTAGACCATTCTATGATTCTATCTAGATACACAAATGCATACAAAGGTCAGTAGGGCTATTTTGTTGTCACTGTGAGTTCATTGAGCAAGATACACTGGTTGTGTGTCAAACCCCCTCCCAGGACCTGGAAGAGGCCTTTCTGCCACCTGCTTGATGACATGTGTATCGTGATCATGTTTTTTGCTGTTCTTACTGCCGTTACCTGCTGTGTCCACATCTGTTCTCTCACTCTTCTTCTGTGTGTTTGTCTTCTCTGTGCCCTCCAAGTGAAGTGCCACAGCTTTTTTAGCACACAGAGGAGGTAATGGGGTACTCCACTATCTGCAGGTGCGAGAGGCACCCTGTCCAGAACAGAACCCTGTCAGTGCTGTCCCTGAAGTATCCCTTTTGGTACTTCTTAGGAGACAACTTCCCTTCAGTCCCTCAATACATTGTGCAACAATTCCTGCATACACTGGTTTGTTTGAGGGGCTTTTCATGGGGATATGGAGGGGGGGAGTGGGCTGCTAAAAGTGAAGAAAGAGTATTCCAAGTATTCTGGGGTCATTGTGAGTCACCATGTCCCATCAACCCAAGAGCAATGAGATGGTAGAGTTTTAAACAAGCAAGCTAGATCTCTAGGTCTCTTTTCCCTAGTAATAAGTGATCATATGAGAGGAAAGAGCCTCAAGTGGCACCAGGGAAGGTTTAGGTTGGACATTAGGAACAATTTCTTCCCCAAAAGAGTTGCCAAGCTGTCTCTCAGGCTGCCCAGGGCAGTGACGGAGTCCCCATCCCTGGAGGGCTTTCAAAGCCATGGAGACATGATACTGAGGGACGTGGCTGAGTGGTGACCTGGCAGTGATGAGCTGACCATTAGACTTGGTGATCTGAATGGTCTTTTCCAACCACAACAATGTGATGGTTCTCTGATCCTCCCAGCGCAGCCAGGATTAAACTTCTGTGTTCTCCCCTTCCCGCCTGTGAGTGAGGTTGTGGATTGACCACAGTTGTCTCGGTGTTCTCCACACAGGGGCAGATGAGGCATTGGCAGTGATGCAATTTAGTCTAGTGTAAAGCCACCATCCTACAGGTTGTTTGGCTGCAGCTTTATAAGCTCCAAGTCGTTTGTTCACACATTCAGTTTTGTTTAAAACATAACTGCAGAGAGAGAGTGCCCTGCTTGATTTCTGTGAACTGTTACCCACACACACAGCTTGTCATTTCCATCTTACCTGTACTCTCAGCTAAAGCCTAGATGCAGGCTTACCCCTGGGTGAGTTGTCATAAGTTTGACAATAGTCTCTGATGCTTTTCTGACGATGATAGCTTCATGTGCACAGCCTGCGTGAGTAAGTATCAAAGAGAATACGGTGTTACAATGTTGAATGCTTTGCTGATGCAACAAATGTGTTTTATCCTGAATCATTTTATTTATTTCCCCTCCCCCCCCCCTTTTTTTTTTGTCATAGTGCCTTTGACTTGGTAAACATTCATCTTTTCCATGATGCTTCCAATTTAATTGCTTGGGAAACAAGCCCATCGGTTTACTCAGGAATACGGCATAAGGCTCTGGGCTATGTACTTGATAGGTATGTATTGGCCTTTCCTGGCCTCTTTCCATCTGCTCTCTTCAAAAGCACCCTGTGAAAGATGTTTCCATGGGCACACTCAGAAATGGAGAGGGGTTTATGCTGTGAACTGAAGACAATCGCTTCTCACCAGTGCTCTCCGGAAGGTACCAGTCACAGATCAGGTTATGACACTTTTAAGCTAAACTGCTGAGAATGGAGAGCCTCTCTGAAGTGACCAGAACCTGTAGAGTATCATAGTATCATAGTATCAGTCAGGGTTGGAAGGGACCACAAGGATCGTCTAGTTCCAACCCCCCTGCCATGGGCAGGGACACCCCACACTAGATCAGCCTGGCCAGAGCCTCAGCCAGCCTGGGCTTAAACACCTCCAGGGACAGGGCCCCAAACACCTCCCTGGACAACCCATTCCAGGGCCTCACCACTCTCATGGGGAAGAACTTCCTCCTCACCTCCAGCCTGAATCTCCCCACCTCCAGCTTCATTCCATTCCCCCTAGTCCTATCACTACCTGAGATCCTGAGCAGTCCCTCCCCAGCCTTCCTGTAGGTCCCCTTCAGATACTGGAAGGCCACAGTGAGGTCACCTTGGAGCCTTCTCTTCTCCAGACTGAACAGCCCTAGCTCCTTCAGTCTGTCCTCACAGGAGAGGTGCTCCAGCCCTTTGATCATCCTCGTGGCCCTTCTCTGGACACCTTCCAGCACCTCCATATCCCTCTTGGAATAGGGGCTCCAGAACTGGAGGCAGTACTCCAGGTGGGGTCTCACCAGAGTAGAAAGCAGGTTTATCTTTAAACCTGTTAGTTAGATTTCCTTCTTTTTAATCTCTGTGAAGCTGCCATTCCAGTTTGGTTTTGGTTATGGGATAATAGAATTATTCCAGTTGGGATGGACCTCTGCAAGTCCCTAGTTCATCCTCCTGCTCAGAGTAGGGCTGACCTCAACTCCAGCTCAGGTTGTTCAAGGCTCATCCAGCTGAGCTTCATAAATCTCCATGCAGGGTGATTTCCAGCTTCTCTGAGTCACCCATTACTGTGTTTGACTGTGCTCATTGTGAGGCTTTTTCTCCCTAATCCCTGGTCAGAATTTCCCTTGAAGCAGTTTGTGTCCATTGCCCCTCGCCTAATGGTGTGCACCACTGGGAAGAGGCTGGCTCAGTAACTGCCAGATAGATACTGCTGGCAGCAAGCTGCTCCTGTAGCCCTCCTTTCTGTACACTGACCCAATCCAGCTCTCTCAGCCTCTGCTGACCAAATCCAGTTCTCTCAGGCTCTCTTGGCCAGCTCCAGTCCCCTGACATTCAGCCCTGCAGAGCCTGAGCCCCAGCTGAGCGCAGTCACAGCTCATCTTTGCCAGGCAGTGTAGTACTTGTGTGCAGCCATCACTGTCACCAGTGACATCATGGTTTGTAATGGTGTGACAGGGCTGTGCAGATTGGTACAGTACAGAGGATAGTCCCCAGAATACCCAGCAATTTACAACTGCCCTAATTAGCAGTTTTAAAGCCAGGGAAAAAGAGAAATCATCATTTCTGCACAGCCATGCATGTGTTGGCAGAGGGGTTCCTCTCAGGAGGCACTGCTGGGCCTGCTGTCTGCCCAAGACAGGGAGCTTTCAAGTGTCTCTGGAAAGCAGTTGTGACACACAGTGAGCTGTGACGTGAGGTGGTGCTCGAAACAAACTGTTCAGGCTGGAAAGGACAGAAACAGAGCGCCCTGTGTGCTGTTTTCTGCCCCGGTGCTGGTGCCTGGCATGCCACAGCTGTGCCACGGGTGCAGGCAAGTGCCAGGCTCCAAGACCTCTGCAGCCACACCCCAGAGCACAGGATGCTGCTCCCCTTTCCCATAGCAAGGCGTGGGCTTAGAGTGCTTGGCTGGTCTGCTGTGGACACCAAGTGCTGCAGTGTGAGCAGGCCTGGCCTGCCACCCAGTGCAAGCGGGCAGTGGGTGCCGCCTCAGTGACAGAAGCTGGTGTGTCACAGCTTGCTGAGAGGAGGAAAGCAGTGATTTGGTCTCCTAGGGAGTCTTGGTCCAACATGACATAGATCCTGGTCAAGGCTGGATGAATGAGCTGAGGTTCAACAGGGCAACATGCTGGGTCCTGCGCTTGGCTCACAACAGTGCCATGAAGGCTCCAGGCTGGGAGCAGAGTGGCTGGAAACTGACTGGTAGGGAATGACCTGGGGCTGTTGGTCAACAACAGCTGAAGGTGAACCAGAATGTGTCCAAGAAGGCATCCAGGCCTGGATCAGCAATGATGTGGCCAGCAGGACCATGGCAGGGATTGCCCCCCTGTTCAGGGTACTGGTGAGACAACACTTAAATCCTGGGTTCCATTTTGGGCCCATCACTCCAAAAGGACACTGAGGTGCTGGAGCAGGTCCAGAGAAGGGCAACAAAACTGGTGAAGGGTCTGAAATACAGATCTGGTGAGGAGCAGCTGGAGGGAAATGAGGGTGTTCAGTCTGGAGAAATGGAGCTTGAGGAGAGTGAGACCTGGTTCTCTATAGCTCCCTGAAAGGAGGCTGTAGCAAGGTGGGGGCTGGTCTGTTCTCCCCAGTAGTAAGTGACAGGATAAGAGCAAATGGCCTCAAGCCACACCAGAGGCAGTTTAGGCTGGACATGAGGAACAAGTTCTTCCCAAAAGGGTTGTCAAGGGCTGGCCCAGGCAGCCCAGGTCAGTGGTAGAGTCCCCATCCCTGGAGGGATTTCAGAGCCGTGGAGATGCGGTGCTGAGGGACGCGGTTGAGCGATGACCCGGCAGTGCAGGGTTAGTGGTTGGACTTGATGAGCTTGAAAGGTCTCTTCCACCAAAACAATGTGGTGAGTCTAAGGGGCTGGGAAGAAGGATTTGATGGGTTTCTTCCTCTGGCACTTGATTGGAACCTTTAGTTTCTTTCTCTGAGTTTAATCTTATTTAAAGACGGGCAAGGTATTTGAGCAGGGGATTGTCCTCTGCCTACAGAGCAGTGCTTTTCTTCTGCACCCCAGCAGAGGGCTGCGGAAGAAGTCCTCCAGAATAGGCATTTGTTTTCACTTTGAGGGTGATACAAGGAGGAAGAGGGAAAATCCGGTATGCCTTTCCTTGTGGCACTTGTAAAACCTGTTGAAATCATCAGAAGACACTGGGGGCACGGGGAGGGTTTGCACATAGGTAGCCGGCAGCGGTTTATAAAGGAGCCCTTGTTCAGGGGACGGAGCTGCAGGGAGATCAGGGGACGGAGCTGCAGGGAGATCAGGATCCGATGCAGCCAGAGATGGAGGTTTGAGCAGGGTGGGAAAGGCCCGTTGTTAGGTGATTTCTTCTCGGCTCCTCTGGCCTCTCCTTTTCCTGCACTTTGCAGGAGGACAGCGCAGCAAACCTGCGGGAAGGTTGGCGCTGCCGATCGCGGGCTGGGCTGCAGCACCGCAGTGTGCTTCATTAGCTAATTTGGCCCGGGACCTCCCACGATGCCCTGGCAAGGGGCAGGCAATAAGGGTGCGGTGTTAGTGTCAGCGGTGGGTCAGGGGTGTCAGGATGGTCTATCATTAAAATGTGACACTGCCAAAACCTGCCCCGGCTCGCCCGTCCCCAGAAAAGCCGCCGGTGGGCTCCGGGTGCCCGCCGCTGCTGGGAGGCGCATTCAGCTGAATTGTCCATTTTGAGCGCGCAGCCAGCCGCAGATCCGGACCTCCAGAGTGAAGTGATGGGCTGATGGCACAAAGGGGGACTTCTGTAGGAGCAGTGAATAATGGGAAACCCCTTTCATCGGCACTGCTAACCTTTTGGCAGCCACCAGCAAACTCTATTCTGATCTGCTGATTGGGGAGGACAATACACTGAAGCTCACTTTGAATGAATGCTACCACCAACAGTGTCCCCATTCAGAGGGTTTTGGGAACCATCTTTGACCATTGTCTGCCATCACTCCTTCAGACAGTAGGAAAAGGGAAAGTGAGCACGTCTATAGGGGGAAAAGTACTTCTTTTCTTGGCTTTAATCTCCCTTTAAAGCTTCATAGATCTACATTTCCAGCTGAGCTACTGGAACTATGCAGTGTCAGATAAATACAGAAGAGAGAGGTTTCAAGCTGAGCTTTTAAATCCCCTTATCTGCATGAACTAATAATGCAGATTTAGTGCTGTAAAAAACAGAGACTGATAAGTCTTTTCCTTTAAAGCCTTTAAACTGCTAAAGAGCATTTAACAGCGATGCAGTTCAAACCCAGTGAACAATGCTGAGAAGGAAAACAGTTTAATGAGCTAAACCTTCACTGAATGAAACAGAAACACCTTCTCACAGTTGATTTAGGTCACTGTGGGAGTCAGTGAAAGCCCAGTTCTGTTCGCGCTGCATCTTCATAAACATGAATTAAGTAACAGCCTTTTCATGTATGGCCAAATATCACAGGAGTTTGGAATACAAGAAAGAAGAGAGTTTGCAAACAAAGCCCAAATGAATTAGTGTAACTGTTAAAATCAGCAGGGGGAAGGCAGCTTCCCCAGAATTGTTTTGACAGCAAGGTTTTAACACACAGGCACCAAGCTGCACAACATCTTCGGCTTACTGAGATGGAAAGGGGGTGGGGAAACAAAGGGAAAAATGTCAAGTGAATGATTTAAAGCTGCTACTGAAAGTTTTCTCTTGAGAGCATCTATTAATTTTCATGATAGCATGTTTGGGGAGGAGAACTTACTGTAATCTTAACAGCGGTGTTCTGAAGTGGTTTAGCTTTGATGAGGTTAAAAATGAATTGTATAGCAAGGAGGAGGCTTTGAAATACAGCTGATTGGTATCTGCTGAGCCAGATTGGGTTTAGCGTTTGCCTTGCAGCAGTGTGAATGAAATGTGGTGCTAGATGGACTCTCTGCAGACCGGGAGAGTTGGAGTCACACGGGTGTTAAGCAAATATTTGCTTGTATATTTACAAATACAAGCACACTGTATATGTAGAAAATCAGTGTGGGTGTGTGTGAGAGAGAGAGAGAGAGGAGTCTCTGCCAGCACTGATGGAAATCCAAACTAAATTCCCAGAGGTCAGTTACTTTGTTCCAGGTAGACAGAGATACAGACATCACTGAACTGGGTTTATAAAGAAAAGGAAACCACCTGCTTTATATTTTGTGAGGCAAAAAGAATTCTTTCCCGGCTTGCTTTGCAGAATTCCCCTCTCCACTTACTCCTGTTTGCATGATACTTGCATTTTTTTTGGTGTCTTCTGAAGCTGGAGGGTTTCAGCTGCATGTGAGAGCCAGAGAGGAGCTGTAGTTTAACGTTTTAGTGTAGCCTTTCATGCATCATCCTGCGGCTCCTGCTTGTGCATATGCCATGTTAATTAACCACATTGGCGTGGCAGCCCCGTTCCTGGGCAGCGGTGTCCACTGAGTTCCATAGCCCGGCCGGGGAGTGAGCAGGAGCTGCAGGAGAGGGGCTTTAAAAGCCTTAAGAGAGCGTTTGGGAAGGACCAGGACGTGAGATGTTAGCCTGATACTGCTGCTCTTGGTGTGCCAGCCATTTAAACTTCCTGAAATTATCTGGAGCATTCAAATCCATAAAATGAATGTGGTTTTTTAAAAGAAAGTGACAGTGCTCTTCTGTTTCCCTATTGAAATGTTCCCTGGCCTAGTTCAACAGAAACATTTTTACATTACAACTGTGAAATCTTGGCATAAAGCTCCCCTTTGTGCCCTTCATTATTTTCTCACAAATATAGTCCATTGTCACATAGCTGAAGTTAATTTGATCAACATTGGGACATTTAACTTTTATGTCCGGTCAAAGGAGCTGTTTCATGCTCATTTTGGGTATTCAAAAGAAATGATTGCCAGAAAAATAATGTTACTATTAACAATTCAGAGCAATTAGTTTCCCAGGGAGAGGCGATGTGATGCACCGGCTCCACACAACTATTCTTTGTCATTTTATGGATGCTCATCAGTCAACTGTCACATCTTCTCAAAGACCCCTCCAATCTAAATGTTTCTCTTTGGGCTTTTCCCAGAACTAGCAGCTGAATGAGCAAAAGAAAAGCCACTTAGTTTCTAGGCAAAGGAAAACTTCACTCTAAAGATCTGGGTCATTTGAGAAGATCCGAGGAGTAGCTCGTTTAGGGGTGGAGGGAGGGAGGAGGGGGGAGGGGGTGTGTGGAAACGGTGGTGTTTGGATTTTTCGATATTCTACTTCATGTTTTTTTTGCGACAATAATTTTAACATCAAGTGAAAAGTCTCTGGCAGTCCTATGCCTCGGAACGTTTAGTGTGTCGGGGTAGAATGCACTCCCGGGCAAATAAACCTTCCAGCCAAATATCTTCTCACAAAGGTTTAAAACCCCAGATCACATTCAAAAAAGAGAGAGAGAGAGAGAGAGAGAGCTTTTCATTGCACTCCCGGAGGCTCAGCTCGTTAATATTCAGTCGTCCCCCACCCCCCCCCCCCCGCCTCGAAACGGAGGTTAAGTGCTCTCAAAATTAGCGTGTTTGTATAATATGCTCTTTAAAGAGTAAATCCAGCAAAATTGTCTTGTTACTTTCAGCCTGTCAAATGCAAAGCCCCCTTTTCCCTCGCTCCCGGTTTTTCTGCTGGCTCCAGCTTGGGAATGCTTGGTGCTGTCGTGAAGAATCCGGCTCCCGTTGCCTTCCTCTTTGCACAAGCAACGTCTTGGATTTTATTTAGCTTAGATTTCTTTGTAGCAGAGGAGATTGGTTGTTTCTTTTTTCACTTGTATGCACTGCAATGGAAAATGTGCAGGATTGTGGTTTTAAGGACACAATCGATGCATTTCCGTAGTAATTGCAAGATGATTGCTGGTTGTCCTTGTCAGTAGTTTTGCTCTCATTTTGATTTCTTTGGAGGGGAGCTTCCCCCCCCCCCCCCCCCCCCTTTTTTTCTTCCTGGCAGAAATTAATAACCAAATGGGTTATTACTAAGTTTACAACATTTCTTATTCAACATTGTGAATTAATGATCTGGCTTTTCTCTCATGATGAGAAGAAATCTGTGTAAATAGTAGCAGGTTTGGAAGCCAAGGTCCAGCTGGAGAATCAGCGGTTCAAAATCCAGAACTCGCAGGTGTCACCTAAACAAAACCCAGCATGGACACACTAAGTCACTCTTCACCTCTTCCAAATATGAATGGAGCTGTGGCTCTTCCAGAAGAAATTATGAAAATCAAAGCTCTGAGGTGTCCTGAAGAGGGTTTGGATGGTTGTTTTCCCAATCACAGACTCACTGCCCTGTGCTATGGGCAGTGTGAGGGATCCCACCTCTGCTTGACCCTCTGAGCTTGCACCTCATCTGCCACGAGGGCTTTGCTCCTCTTCACCTCTTTTCCAGCAGCAGGTTCTCCTGGGGCTGTCTGCATTGGCTGCTGTGTCGTCCTGGCACAGTGTAGCTGAGGTGACTGCAGGCATGAGGAGATGTGTGGTAGAAAGCCACCTCCCCTAGGCAGCGTGCAACTGAGCCCAGACAGCAGAAGAAAAGAGACACCACCTCTTAAAACACAAATGGCACGAATAACTCGTTGCCTGCATGATCCTGCTCTGAAAACAGCTTTATATGAGAAGGGTGTCACATTCTCATCCAGTTTTATTTCTCTTTCTTCCTGTAATTTGTTCCTTAGAGAGTCTGGAGCTGGCTAAAGAGCAGTCATTAGCATCCTGCTAAAGGTGACACTCGCATCAGCATTCGTTGTGGTTTGTGTCTTCTGAGCTATTCTGTCATACAGCCATATAATCTTCCAGGGTAGCTGTGATTCAATTAAGAAGAATCTATATGGGCTGTTGATCCAATTTTTATTCCTTTGCAGAGAAATGAAAACAAATGGCTGTTGTGATTTTATTTACCAAGCTGATAGTTACAAAGCAGAGAAATGGTTGAAAGAGCTGTGTCCTGCTCCTGTTTGAGCCATCTCCCAGCATTTCCGCTCCCTGAGGAGTGCAGGATCCCCCAGGTGAGGAGGCTGCTGTCTCTGAGCCTTGTGTTCCATCCTGGAAAGACACATCTCGTCCCAAACAGCTACACAGCCAGATGGAAGTTTGAGCCTTTCTAGCCACTTGCCTGTACAAGGGCTGAAGTAGTTGCAGGGAGACTTGGCAGATGTTCTTCATGGACTGACAGGTAAAGAGCTGTAACTGCTTCACCTCTCAGGAGACCTTTGTTATCTTCCTTCCCTCAGTGCAGGATTTAAGATGCAGCTAAGATGATTCAGTTTCTCACTCCTGCAAGGAAAATGGCCCTGCTCTCTCTCTGCCCACCAGAATGTGCTTTGTTCGAACCTGATCTTGTCAGCTCTAAATTTGTAGCCATGTTCTTTCTTGAAAGCAGGGGGTTTTCCCCTCTCTTTAGCACTTCAAATGTTTCTGTCATGTCACCCATCATTTGTTTCCTCCCTTAGCTCAGCAGTCCACTGTAGTGCGATTTTCAAAGGGATAACTGCCCAGGCTGACAATTGAGGGTGTAAAACGTGCTGCTGGTTAGCTTTCCACTGCATCTTTTAGTCCTCTTCCAGTGCAGGCTCCCTGTGTTTTCCTAGGAGAGGTTGGTGCTGTTCTCCATCCCTGCCTCCCCAGCATGCAGGTTTCTGTTGTGAGCAGTGCCCTGTGTCATGCCATGGCCACTGTCCTGTCACCTCCTACTGCTTCCTTCGCCCACACAGCAGTCCACAGAAGATTGGGCTGTGCATCATGCTTGTGGCAAGCCTGGTGAGATGCAAATCCAGCAAGATCTCATAACCTTTCCACCACTATTCCATTTGCTGAACTGCCCAGGACATGGAGTGCCTCTCTTCTGAGTTCTTCCAGATTTGTCACCAAAAACACTTTTCCTAGCCTTAATGTGTCCATGGATCAGTATCCTATTGCCACCTATCATTGTTATTTTCTGGCTTGCTATTTGCACTTGTAGCACTCCGAGCACACGGGATTTCTGCTTTGCTCCCCACATCCCAGCCCTACAGGAGAGTGAGCAAGACCTTGTTCTTCATGCAGGAAAAACAAGGCAGATATCGGCTGCCTGCTTGTGACCATGGAATCTTTCAGTATCACTAAGGTTGGAAGAGACCTCAAAGATCATTGAGTCCAACCTGTCACCACAGACCTCATGACTAGAGGAGGGAGGACACTACTGCCCACTGCAGGCTTGAACTCACAACCTTCCCATTAAGGGTCTTACGCACTAGCAACTGAGCCACGTCTGCTACTAATCATAGAATCATAGAATCAATAAGGTTGGAAGAGACCTCAAAGATCATCAAGTCCAACCTGTCACCCAGCATCTCATGACTGCTAAACCATGGCACCAAGTGCCACATTCAGTCCCCTCTTGAGCACCTCCAGGGCTGGGGACTCCTCCACCTCCCTGGGCAGCACATTCCAACAGCTAACAACTCTCTCTGGGGAGAACTTTCTCCTCACCTCCAGCCTAAACTTCCCCTGGCACAGCTTGAGACTGTGTCCTCTTGTTCTGGTGCTGATTGCCTGGGAGAAGAGACCAACCTCCTCCTGGCTGCAACCTCCCTTCAGGTAGTTGTAGACAGCAATAAGGTCTCCCTTGAGCCTCCTCTCCTCCAGGCTAAACAACCCCAGCTTCCTCAACCTCTTTGCTCCAGAAGCTCCTTGTTAGGAGCTGTCCTGGCTACAGCCTCCCTGCCTCCCTTCAAACCAAGGACTACCAACACAGTATCACAGTATCACGGTATAACTTAGGTTGGAAAGGACCTCGAGGATCATCGAGTCCAACCTATCAACACAGACCTCATGACTAGACCATGGCACCAAGTGCCACGTCCAATCTCCTCTTGAACGCCTCCAGGGACGATGACTCAACCACCCCCCTGGGCAACCCGTTCCAATGACTCGCTCGGTGAAGAATTTCCTCCTCACCTCGAGTCTAAACCTCCCCTGGCGCAGCTTGAGACTGTGTCCCCTTGTTCTGGTGCTGGTTGCCTGGGAGAAGAGGCCACTGAGGAGTTCCAAAAGCTACAGGGAAGAATTTTAACCTTCCCTGATAAAGGCAGGGCCACAAGGATATGCAATTCCGCCCCCCCCCCCCCCCCCCCCCCCCCGGTGCCTTTTTACTGTCTCCTCTTCCATCAGATGAAGAGCAGGAGGGTTTGTTTGCAAGCCTAGCAGCAGTGAGAGAGCTCCGGCGCTCTCCTGCAGCAGCACTGACAACTCCTTACATCATTATACATGGCTGCTATTTCATTAGGCGAATGTCAGTGTCAGGTAAGATCATGGCTTTGTCAATATAATGAAAATACCAGTCAAGTGAGGAAAAAGTCACCATTTTCCAGCTCTGAAAAAATTGATTTTTATTGCTCTTCTTGTAATCCTTTCTTTGGATTAAGTATTTATTATTGATGTGGTCTTTCTTTTAATCTTAATAGCTGCTGACATCGTAATTAATTAAAGAGAAAAAAAAAAAGAGAGCGTTTTTTTGGCCCAAATGGCACTATATTGAAATTAAAAGTGAGCATCACATATTAGTTAAACAGCCCTGGCAAATGTCTTGAGTGCTAAGATGATTGCCTGAGCTTCTTGACAATTCCCTTCATCTTGCTGTATGCTGCTTGACCTTTCGAGATGTTTTTGGTGTTATTAATAGGTTTTAGCTATTATATCAGAAGGAACAAGGCACCAAAAATATGCTAAACTTTGTCTTTTGAGTGATAGTGCTGCAACACCTTAGGCATGTCAATGAGGGCACTTACCTCATGTCCTTTGAGGTACACTTAGTCACCAGGTAACTTCTATTCAGAATTAATCGAGGGGGGCTTGGGGGGGAGTTTGTCTCTAAATCCATATCTGAGAGTGCAGAATGGTGCAAGCTGAGCACTGGCTGTGCCACAGGAGGGAGGCAACACACAGAAGAGAGGACAGGGTCAGCTTCAGAGCTCCCTCCAAAACCTTTTCTGGAGGTGATTCCCCATAAGGGCAGTTTCTTGAGGTACAGGTGTGTGAGCTGATCTCTTTGACTGAAGCTTATCAAGGAAAAAGTGGTGAGGACAGAAAAGGCACAAGTCTGAAAGGCCACAGAGCAATTCTGTCTAGTTTTATGTAAGCCAGCACCTCATGTTTCATCTCATGATCTTCAATTCCTTAACATGTCTGTGGTAGAAGACAGATTTCACTGTCATCATTCCTTGACTTTCCACCGAAGTCATTGCAGGAGTTGTTATTACCTCTGGTATTGCAGACCTAGGCAAAAGAGAATGTGCATAATCTTCTTATCCATAAGTCACCATCTACCTCCAGACCAGCTCTTGGCTCTCACCCATGGCATGGTCAATTCATGTTCTGCTTTTTCTGGTTTTACCCCTTTCTAACCATTCCTCTTTGGGGTAAGAGCCTCTCTTCTCATTAAAAGGTTAGCTGAGTGTGCCCTTTGCATAAGTGTGGCCATGAGGCACCAACCTGTTATCCACAGGGTCTGGCTGTGCCCAGTGGCACTGCCCCTGCTCTGGGAGCCTTTCAGTGACCCTGCCATGATGTTTCCAAACAGGGAACATGGGGGAGGGGTCCAGGCTCTACACACAGCCAGGATGCCAACATCCCAGCTGGCTTCACCCCCATGGTGTTCCCTGTGCCAGCTGAGACACTCCAGCCAGAGGCTCAGTCCAGCCAGAGGCTCAGTCCAGCATGACTCTTGCCATATCCTGGACCTGTGGCTCAAGGCTCTTGTCAGGTCAGCAGGGAACAGGATAAGCAGCATAACCTGAGAAATGATTGTTGCACTGGGGCTGCCCTCTCCTCCCTGCTTAGTTAGCTGTGGTTTTCCAGCTCCTTAGGAAAGGATGTTTCCTACAGGCAGCTTCATGTCCTCTGTAAAAGCCCTTTAACTCCTGGGCAGGGTAATGTGCAACAGCAAAGAGGTGGTGGGAGGATGAAGCCTTACCTCTGGAGCTGCAGGAGAACTTCAGAAGTGCTCTCAAGGGGCAGGATTTAGCTTAACCACATCTAGTTATTATAAAAATTTGCTCACTGAATAAAATATGGCTTGACCTCTGGATTGTTCCTCCCCAAGAAACGTGACAGTCCTCCCTCCTTCTCCACCATTCAGCCTGCCTGGCAGAGCTGCAAGGGGTTTTTTTGGTTTGGTTTGGTTTTGTTATGTTATTGTTGTGTTTAAAAAAAAAAAGGGGGGGTGGGGGGGGAACCCTCAAGGCCCTCTTTTCAGTGATGTCAAGTTAGGATGAATTGGCCAGGGAGGCATGTTTATAGACTGTGTGAAGAACTTTGTCTTTGTGTGGGAATGCTGGTGACACTGGTATGGCTTGCCTGAATGAACTGCGATGACGCGGCTAATAAGGTGTCCTGCTGAGCGCCGCCGCAGCCTTTCTCAGACCTCCCACTTAATGCCATTCAGCTCCAGCTCAGTGTAGCTAATTTTTCCCATTCCCTCAATTCTTTAGGCCTCCTTACAAACAGAAAAGTCAACTTTCACACCGAGGAGAAGATAAGTGCTTTAGGAAATAATCGTGTAAACAGAATGTTACCTTCTGACCTGATGCTGATACCTTGGTCTGGGACAAAACCCAGCTGGCTATTGCATTAGACATGGCTATTAAAGGAATAATGCTGCTGATCCTCCTTACAAAGTGCCCTGAGAAATGGTTTAGCCAAATCACAGTGCCTCTTGTCACACTGAATCATGTTCAGCTGCTCTCTTCCATGACCAAATTGCTGATATTTAGCCTCTCCCTTGTCTCCCCCTTTCTGTGATGACATTGGGGGGGGTGGGGGGAACGGTAGTGTGACAGCAAGGGAAAGTCAGTCAAGTTTCCTATTGCCCTGTTACTTGCTGGCTGATTTTTGGTTCTTTGAAGCACATAAAGAGTACCCCATGGAGATTTTATAAAAGAGGGTGCATTTCATGAAGTACCTTTAATTGTAGCTGTTCTAAGGAGTGCTTTAAATGCCGAAAGGATCGCAGTGATTCCAGTAACACAGAATTGCTCATTTTAAGACTGCACTAAGCAATTCCTTTTGGTGTTCTACCTAGAGACTAAAATTAATTGCCAGAGCCAGATTTCCAACACTGCTGAGGAGAAGAGGAACCTCTGCCTCTTACTGGGTGTTGCTCTTGGCAGAAACACAGCACCAAGGTCCCTAATTGGCTTTGAGAAAGCTGCTTCTTCCCGATCCCTTCCACTGGTACTGCCACCCAGACTGAGGGGGCTGCCTTTACCTCAAACAAATTTAACATACCCTCAGCTCCAAGGTCAGACCCTGAGCATTCACTTCTGCTGTGGTACTTGTTTGGCTTCTCTGTGGGTTTGCCTGGGGCAGGGGTCCTGCAGCCCCCGAGCTGGGGAGCAGTGTAAACATGAGGAAATTTTTTCTCACTGGGAGGGTGACAGAACGCTGGAACAGGCTGCCCAGGGGGGTTGTGGAGCCTTCCTCTCTGGAGATACCCAAAACGCACCTGGATGTGTTCCTGTGTGATCTCCTCTAGGTGCTCCTGCTCTGGCAGGGGGGTTGGACTGGATGATCTTTTGAGGTCTCTCCCAACCCCGGACAGTCTGTGTGTCTGTGTTGTCACAGGCAGGCTGGTCCAGCTCAGACCAAAGCTGTTCAAAGTCATAGCTCAGGGGATTTCAGAGGTTTTCCCTAATTCTTCAGAACAGGTTTTGGCACAGATCTTTGGGAACTGGGTCAGGAGACCGTCACACTAAAACACACTGATCAGGGAAGGTCCTTTTGCTGGAGATGTCACCAACACAGCAGGTCAAAGATGTTTCCAGTGCAGGCACAGGAACTAACTTCTGGGTTTCTAAGGCAGTTGTTGACACCCAGTGGGAAGCAATCTGCAATTGTTAGACTAAAATAAGAGCTAAACATATTTGCTTTGCAGCCAAGAAAAAAATTGCTGTAGTGAGTTACCTCTAGTTTGCTGCTAGCAGTGAAGTTTGCTCCTTGAAAAAAGTGCAAGCCATGGGTCTGACTCATCAAGACATTGAAGCATGTGACTAACTTTGACTGTAAACTGCACTTGAAAGTTGTAATTGCTTGTTTGCTTCCTTCCCTGTCCTGTCGCATCCGAAAAGCTGCCCAGCTCCATTTCCAAACCTCTTTTGCGCTCTGCCTGGTCTCAAAACCCAGCAAGGCTGGACAAGAAGCTGAGAATAACAGCCTATAGCCATCAGTTTAAAAACTCATCATTAGCCTGAGACGGGCAAAAAGTGATGTGTTCCAGGTGTGAAGGCTCTACATTAATTAATTAATTAACCTGCAATGGAAAATAGTGTTTCCGTGGAACTGGCAGGCGAGAACTCGCCCCTGGTGCTTATGCTTGCGTGCTTTAAACAAGGTCACAACTGAGCCCATCCTAAGTGTGCATTTTTGTTCCTCCTGGTCCTTATTTGCCACATCGAATTTGTTCTTTTGATCTCTGAAACGTGCAGAAGTCAAAGCTGTTTCTCTGGTATGTTTCTAAGTGCAAATCAACTCTTTTCTCCTAAGCGCTACCTTCCGGAGCAAGAACAAAGGGTGAGAAGAGCAAACATGTTCTCCCAGCCGTTTCCAAGGGAAGACTTCTCTCTCTGGCGGGGAAGGGCTGTGCTCTGGTCAGAAGTTCTCTTGTTTATTTGCCTTCCAGCACTGGGTACTCTCTGCTAGCCCTTCATCTCTTGACAGCCCTGCCTAGCTCACGACAGGCGGCACAGCTGGTTGAGGCATTGATGATCTTCTGTTTGCTCTTGCACATGGAGCCGTGCAAGTGAAACTTGTAGCTTCTGTAACCACAATGTTTTCACCTGCGTTACCTCTCTTGTCACAAGCTCTTTAGAGGAGATGTATAGGACAGTGGAGCCTTAAAGTATGTTGGAGCCCTTCAGGGTAAGCTGGTAGTCAGCAAGTGCAAGCTAAAGGAAACAGCACTAGGTCCTCCCACTAAAACTGTAAGATTGATGCTGGTGACACCGGTTGGCTGCTTTCTTTTTCTATGATTCAGATTTATCACCCCATTGACTGATTCATGGCAACATTTTTAAAGGATCATTTGATTCATGGTTAAAGGAAGGGGTTTGTTATAGAAACAAATGGCACTGGAGAGTAACACAGATCTTGGATCCTTCCTAGTTCATTTGCAGGCATTTGTTACAAAAAAATTGTCTTCTGAGTTGCCATTGCCTTGCACAGGTGATGGAGTGTGTGTGTGTCTGTGGCTTAGGGTGCAGAAAGGAGAAGTGGGACTCAGTGCTTTGCAGTGCTTGGTTTCTATCTGAGGCCCCCAGCCCCAGCATGTTCCTTTGGAAAGAGATTTTGCTGTGTTCTTCTTCATTCCATCTCCTGAGCTGACTTGGAGTCTTGAGTCTAAAAGCAAAGCTGAGAGGTTTAGATCTTGTGCCATTGATTCAATGCAGTTGTAGGCGCCAGTGTTCCAAGCCAGAGCTGGCAGTGCCAAACAGCTGCATCAAGAGGAGTGTGGCCAGCAGGGCAAGAGAGGGGATTCTGTCCCATTACTCTGCCCTTGTGACATCCCACCTCAAATGCTGCATCCAATTCTGGTGTCCCAATCATAAGACACAGAGCTGTTGCAGTGAGTCCAGAAGAGGGCCACAAAGAAGATCCAAGGGCTGCAACACCTCTGCTATGAGAATAGGCTAAGGGAGATGGGGTTGTTCAGCCTAGAGGAGACTCTGGGGGGACCTCATAGCTGCCGCTTCCAATACCTGAAGGGATCCTAGAGGAAGGCTGGAGAGGGACTTTCTGTAAGGGTGTCCGGTGACAGCACAAGGGGGAATGTTTTGAAGCTGAGGGAGACTAGGTTTAGACTGGATCTTAGGAAGAGGTTCTTCAGTATGAGGGTGATGGGACTCTGGAATAGGTTGCCATGGAGGCTGTGGCTGCATCCTCCATAGGGGTGTTCAGGGCCAGGCTGGATGAAGCCTTGAGCAGCTGACTGTAGTTGAGAGACATCCCTGCCCATGGCGGGGAGTTTGGAGTAGATGATCTCCGAGGTCCCTTCCAACCTAACCCATTCTTTGATTCTATGAACTAACCCCAAGATTTAGGAATCTGGGACTAACAACAAGTTGCAGTGGCAAGGACAGTAGGCTACATGCATTTATAAAGCTGAGTCAATTAAAGCTCATTTAATTGTCAGATGTCCCAGATCATTAACAAGTACATACCTGTGACCATCCCTTGCTGTACCTCTGTTGGTAATTCTACTGTACACCTGAGTGTGACTACCTGGGGAAAGGAGGTAAGGCAGAGACAGAATCACACACAGAATCACAGAATCGCCAAGGTTGGAAGAGACCCCAAAGATCATCAACTCCAACCTGTCACCACAGACCTCATGACTAAACCATGGCACCAAGTGCCACATCCAATCCCCTCTTGAACACCTGCAGGGATGGGGACTCCACCACCTCCCTGGGCAGCACATTCCAATGGCTAACAACTCTCTCTGGGAAGAACTTTCACCTCGAGCCTAAACTTCCCCTGGCACAGCTTGAGACTGTGTCCTCTTGTTCTGGTGCTGGTTGCCTGGGAGAAGAGACCAACCCCTTTCTGGCTACAACCTCCCTTCAGGTAGTTGTAGAGAGCAATGAGGTCTCCCCTGAGCCTCCTCTTCTCCAGGCTAAGCAACCCCAGCTCCCTCAGCCTCTCCTCGTAGGGTTTGTGCTCGAGGCCCCTCCCCAGCCTCATTGCCCTTCTCTGGACACACTCAAGTGTCTCAATGTCCTTCTTAAACTGAGGGGTGCAGACCACCTGATGCTCATTTGTGAGAAGTAACATTTGGACGATTTTAGTTCAGTCTGTCATGAGAGCCTTTTAACATTCCCAACAAGAAAAACTACAAGGGGAGCAACTGGTTAAAACCACCCATTTTAAAGCTGGCACTGATTTGTATGCAAATCATGTTTAAATCAGATAATGTGCAGGACTATGAAATGGACTTTAATCAATTGATCAGGAGCAGCCTAATCAGCTGTTTGGTCCATCAGTTAGGAGCCATTTAACTGGCTGGTTTTGGAGCAGTCTGTTTATTTGGAAGTCCTGTCTTTGCATAATACAATCACAGGCATCCTCATCCTAGCAATTTGTTCTAAGAGGCCTTCTCTCTAGGCCTTGATGTCATTCCTGCAGTATCTGTCATGTCTTTGTCAGCAGTAAATGGCAACAAGCAAAGCCAAGGCTTAAGGCATGAATCAGGGGAGCTGGCAAACTGCAGGGAGCTTTTCTGTGTGTGAGTTCACAGGATCACAGGATGTGAGGGGTTGGAAGGGACTTCCCGAGATCATCAAGTCCAACTCTCCTGCCAGAGCAAGACCGTAGAATCTAGCACAGGTTGCACAGGAATGCACTCAGATGGGTCTTGGAAGTCTCCAGAGAAGGAGACTCCACAACCTCCCTGGGGAGCCTGTTCCAGTGCTCTGTGATCCTCACAGTGAAGAAGTTCCTCCTCATGTTGAGGTGAAACCTCCTGTGCTGTAGTTTCTATCCACTGACCCTTGTCCTATCACAGGGTGCAATGGAGAAGAGCCTGTCCCCTCCCTCTTGACACCCAGCCTCCCAGTCTTCTCCAGACTAAAGAGCCCCAGGATCTCTCAGCCTCTCCTCATAGGGCAGTGCTCCAGTCCCTTAGTCATCCTGGCAGCCCTCTGTTGGACTCTCTCAAGTAAATCCTGGTCTCTTGAACTGGGGAGCCCAAAGCTCTGTGTGTGAGTTGGGTCTCTGAGTCAACGATGGTGATGCTGGCAAGTGGTGATGAAGTAAATGGTTGAACTTGTAAGTTCTCATTTTCTTTTAACATGCCATGAGGGCACTCATCAAACTGTACAGGTTCAGGAATGACAGGCTGTTCTCAGTGCTTGCTGGGAGCTGACATTAGGCAGTATTTATGAACAGCACCTGCAATAATTTGTCAGCTGCGTGGAGGATTTGGAGATTTTCATACCAGGAAGGGATAAGTCTTTGCAAGAGATTTTATTTCACCTGTGCTGGGTTGATGCTGGCTGATGCCCCCAAAAGCTGTTCTGTCAATGTCTTCCTCAGCTGGACATGGACAGGGGAGAGGGGAGACCTTGACAGGCTGGAGAGGTGGGCACAAGCCAACCTCAGGAGGTTCAATAAGAGCAAGTGCAGGGTCCTGCATCTGGGTCGAGGCAATCCCAGGCACAAATCCAGGCTGGGCAGGGACTGGCTGGAAAGCAGCCCTGAGGAGAGAGACTTGGGGGTGCTGGGGGACAAAAAGCTCAAAAAGCTCAACAGGAGCTCTCAGTGTGCACCTGCAGCCCGCAAAGCCAATCAGATCCTGGGCTGCATCAGGAGAAGTGTGGCCAGCAGGTCGAGGGAGATGATCCTCCCCCTCTGCTCATCCCTGGTCAGACCCCACCTGGAGTACTGCATCCAGTTCTGGAGCCCTTATTACAAGAGGGATGTGGAGGTGCTGGCAGGTGTCCAGAGAAGGGCCACAAGGATGATCAGAGGGCTGGAGCACCTCTCCTGTGAGGACAGACTGAAGGAGTTGGGGCTGTTCAGTCTGGAGAAGAGAAGGCTCCGAGGTGATCTCATTGTGGCCTTCAGTATCTGAAGGGGGCCTACAGGAAGGCTGGGGAAGGACTTTTCAGGATGTCAGGTAGTGATAGGACTAGGGGGAATGGAATGAAGCTGGAGGTGGGGAGATTCAGGCTGGATGTGAGGAGGAAGTTCTTCCCCATGAGAGTGGTGAAACCCTGGAATGTGTTGTCCAGGGAGGTGGTTGGGGCCCCGTCCCTGGAGGTGTTTAAGCCCAGGCTGGATGAGGCTCTGGCCAGCCTGATGTAGTGTGGGGTGTCCCTGCCCATGGCAGGGGGGTTGGAACTAGCTGATCCTTGTGGTCCCTTCCAACCCTGACTGATACTATGATACTATGATAATAGAGCAAAAGGAGGTCAGAGAATCACAGAATCTTAGGGATTGGAAGGGACCTCCAGAGATCATCGGTTCCAACCCCCCTGCCGAAGCAGGATCACCTAGGGCAGGCCACACAGGAACACATCCAGGCTGGATTTGAAAGTCTCTAGCAAAGGAGATCGAGATAAGAGTCCAGACACAGGCAGGGAGATCACTTACCAGTTACCATCATGGGCAAAACAGACTCGACGTGGGGACACCAGTTTCATTTATTACTCAATGACATCAAAGCAGAGTATCGAGAAATAAACCCAAATCTTTAAACACCCTCCCCTCACCCCTCCCCTTCTTCCCAGGCTCAGCTTCACTCCTGATTGTCTCCTTAACGTGGTTAATACGTTGTTCCAGTACAAAGTGGTCATTTTTGATCGTTCCAACGCTTGTTTCTGAGATTGTGCCTGGCAGGTGGGTGGGGGTGGGTGTGGGTGTGTGGGGGGGTGTGCAGCCTCTGGTGCCCCTGCAGCTGAATGACAGGCCTGTTTTCTTTTGTTTTGTTTTCCAGAATTATAGATCAGCGGTTTGAGAAAGTCTCCTATTTTGTCTTTGGAGATTTCAACTTTAGACTGGATGCCAAAGCAGTAGTAGAGGTAGGACTTTCATTTCTCCTTCCGCCGTAGACCCTACCAGGTTTGATTTCTCGGGTGTCTGTTCCTGTGGCAAAGCTAAAAGTGAATTGAGAAGCTGATCTTAATGTTGACCTCAGGCCTGCTTAAGAATGCTTGCACAGGAGCATCTGACAGGCAACTAGAAGTCGCTTCTGTGTCTCTGCTGGAGCAGTGAACCCAGCTGGCCTGCTGCAGGGCCACTCAGCACTGCTGTGTGAAGTGGCTGTCGGCTGTAGGTGCCAGTGGGCTTGCCACCCCTTGGCACCCCTTTATGGTCTTGTGTGTGGAGAGGAGAAAATGTGGGTACTCAACCTGAGATGGGAGCTGGAGCAGGCAGGAGCTGCTGCCTTTGCCAGGCATGTGAATTCCTTGTCTGAAATCTCTTTGGGCTGCAGGACACCACATTTCTGCTGCATGTTGTGGCTGTTGCCCTGTGTTTGTAGCTCCCAGTGAATCTAAGAGTCATTTACAGCAATCAGAGTAAAATGTTGGTTTATCCTCTGCTCTGGGAGGAGAGAGAGAGACATTTCCTCAATGTCTGTGACAGATCTCCACACTTCTAAAATGCATGCAGGCATTTGTGCAGACCTTTGTGGCAGCAGCATCTCTGTGTGGAGGGGTGACTGGAGGATGTGTATAAAGCCAAGAGGAATGCAGCAGACCTTTTTCATCACCAGCTGAGATTGCCTTGAATTTACTGCTGAAGCTCAGTTCCAGCTAACATGGGGTCACAAACAATATCCAGGTTGAAAGCCAATTTAATCTCATGGCTTTCCATTTTAATTCTCAGAGCTACTATAGTGTCTTTTTGGTGTCCTTGAGGATAGGCTTGTATCTTCTGAACCAAAAGCTTTTAGTTTGTAAATCAAGCAGCAGGAAGCAAGTGGCCTGCGAGTCAAAGGCTGGCTGCCACTCAGACAGTTCTCCTTCCTTATGTGGTGGCCAGTCCTTCCTCTGTTGACAAACAGGGTTTTGGCATTACAGCACTGCATGTGTAGTTAATAGCTTCCTCTTGGGGATCCTTTATGCACTGCAGCCATTTAACCAACAAACTCAAAGCACAGCTGAAACGCACTCAGGTCGCTGGTTCAGAGTGTGCAGCTCCATGCTGCCTGTGGGAAGCACTAATCCCTGCCCTGCCACGCTGCAGTTACCAGAGGTAGCACCAATGTTTATAGATTGCTTCTTTCTGACATATTCTGCCTGTTTGGTTTTTATTCAGTGGTGGTGCCACAGTATGACTGAGAATGTTGCTGTCTGAGAACTCCTCTATCAGTCATGCTGCAGAATTATCTCCTGCACCCAGTATTGATGAAGGGCTCTATAAGTTTTTCTTAAGGTGCTCACTGCCTGGCAGTGCAGGGCTGAACCTGCAGAGAATGTTTGCTTTATTGTCCTTGGAGTGAGAGTCCTGCACTCAGATCTTGCAGCGTCAAAGCCATCCACTTGTAACAAATAATGTCCCCAACCACAGATGGTGCATACTGAGCAACCTGCACCACTCTGCTCTGCATCTCATGGATGCTTCAGCAGCATCAGTTCAGGTGGCACACAGCAGGTGCAGTGTGAAGGTGACTCAAATTCATTGTGCTCACTCTTCCTAGGTAAGGTGCCTCTGTGTGTGAGTGCAAAAAGCATTACAGTAAGACACTGTTGGTTCCCTTTTCTGACAACCAGAACTTCACTCAGCTACTTTGAAACATTCCTTTAACATCCTTAAAGTTGATCTAGAAACTTCCACCTGTAATTTCTGTATGCACAGTTAAAGTCACATTGAGTTTGTTCTGTAGCCTTCTGCATTTGGTACAGTTTATAAAGCAGAATGGCAGAGAGTGCAAAAGATGTAAGAAGTGGTTGTCTTGTGCAGGTTACTGCACAGAAGTGGTGGCACAGGCAGCATGTCTTTGGCAGCACCCTAACACCAGAACAGCCATGGGTCAGTAGTAAGCATCCAGCACTCTGCTCTGGCTGTAATAAAGTCAGACTCTTAGAAGACAGAACAGACTCTGAGCTATGATTTGGAAGGACAGAGTTACAGGCCACCTCCAGCAGGAATTACTCTAGACCTAATGGTTTGGTTGTGTATAAGATGTATCAGATCCAATCTCAGATCACTTCACAGACCAGATTTTAAGTGGTGTTTCTCAGCTGTGACATTTCTCCAGAGCTGGCAGAGTGCCTCGACCAGGCCCATGCAGACCTAGCAATGGCAGAGGAACAAAAATGGCCAAAGGCAATGCCAGGCAAGAGGTGTAGGAACCTCACACTCCAAAAGACCATAGAACAGTTTGGGTTGGAGTAGACCTCCAAAGGTCACCTAGTCCAACCTCCCTGCAGTGAGCAGGGACATCCTCCATTAGATCAGGTTTCCCAGATCTCTGTCAAGCCTGACCTAGAATATCTCCAAGGATGGGGCCTCAGCTACCTCCCTGGGCACGAGTCCCATGTCCTGGTCCCTTGTGGCAGTTGAAACATCTGCCTGTGTGAGCTGGTATTAACCATCCTTTGGCTGTGTAGCCAGGACTAGGAATTTGAAGGGTTAATCCATTGACCTGTCATCTTTGTATATATTACTGAATCTGTCTCTGCTTTTTTTGCTGACCTTTTGAATTCCCCCTTGAGACCACAGCGTGCTGAATGCTTGGACACTAAGATGCTACCAGCAATACATGTGTTGTGCAAACACAGACTGTGCTTGTACAGCACAAAGTGTGTGTCTAAAGCATTTCTCAATTAAGCCATTGGAAGGGACAGTCTGAGGGCTAGTGCAGGCACTGCATGTGCTAAATCAGATCCCTCCAGGTGTTGTGCTTAATTAATTCATAATTAATAGACAATAAATTGTTCATATGTAATTTGTTAAACATTTTACAGGCACCTTAATCTAAAGTCATATTGATTTCCTTGCTAGGGAAACACTCTTTACTGTTGTTGGAGCAATCTGAGGGGGGGATCAATAAAACAGGTAAAGGGTTCTGGCAATTCCGAGGTCCATGTGTGCGTACAGCAGCTGCGTGCTCCAGGAGGGAGAAGCTGGCAAGGAAGAAATAGGACCTCTGTAGCATAACAAGCACAGCAAATACAGTTGGTTTAGAGTAGATTTGGATTATAGCTTCAGCATAATTTGTAGCTTGGCATTTTGATGTTCAGAGAAATACCTACAGCCCATCCATTAAGGCATTGTGAGGTTGTCCTCAGCCTGGAAGGGGCCAATGATAAGGTTCCATTGTAGTCTGGTTTGCATGGGCCAATGTGCTGAATGTGAGGAAAAGGTTCTTCACCATGAGAGTGGTGAAACCCTGGAATGGGTTGTCCTGGAGGTGTTTAAGACCAGGCTGGATGAGGCTCTGGCCAGCCTGATCTAGTGTGGGGTGTCCCTGCCCATGGCAGGGGGGTTGGAACTAGATGATCCTTGTGGTCCCTTCCAACCCTGACTGATACTATGATACTATACTATGTGTGATTCAAACTACAGGGAGCATGAGAGTGTCTAGAAACACAGGAGGCTCAGATATTTGAGAGCTTTGGATATGTCCCAGTTACTGAGGACATCAGAGTCTCTTTGCAGGGTCTCAGCTATCATCACCCTAGAGATCTCTCTTAAGGCAAGGTGAGGAGAAAGTTCTTCACTGAGAGAGTCGTTCACCAGTGAAATGTGCTGCCCAGGGAGGTGGTGGAGTCACCATCCCTGGAGGCGTTCAAGAGGGGATTGGATGTGGCGCATGGTGCCATGGTTTAGCCATGAGGTCTGTGGTGACAGGTTGGACGTGCTGATCTTTGAGGTCTCTTCCAACCTTGGTGATTCTGTGATGCCACCCTTCGCTTGGCTCAGGCTTTAGGGCCCGTGCTGTCTTCACTTGAAAACAAAGATATGGAAGTATAGAGCTACTAAGCGTTCATTAGAAGGGTTCAGTAATGCTGTGGTAATGAGCCTCAGAGGTGTGCTTCTCTTGATCTGATGGCCACACTCCTGCTGATGCACCTTATTGTCACAGCATTTCACAGGAGCACCAGTTTGTCATGTTTCTTGGGGTAGAAGGTGATTCTCCTGGATAGTTTTGAGAAGTTGAGCTCTCTCTTTTTGTTTAGAGATAATAGAGGTAGGTCACTGTAATTCTTTCAACGAGACAGCGGTGTGCTCATGCAGCCCAGAAGGCAACCGTGTCTTGGGCTGCATCAAGGAGTGTGGCAGCAAGGCAAGAGAGGTGATTCTGCCACTTTGCTCTGGTGAGATCCCACCTCAAATAGTGCATCCTAAGAAGGACATAGAGCTGTTGGGGCGAGTCAAGAGGAGGGCCACAAAGATGATCTAAAGGCTGGAGTAGCTCTGCTGTGATGATAGGCTGAAGGAGCTGGGGTTGTTCATCCTAGAGAAGAGAAGACTGCAGGGGGACCTTTATAGCTGCCTCTTCCAATACCTAAAGGGAGCCTACAGGAAGGATGGGGAGGGACTTTTTGTAGGGGTATCTAGCAATACCACAAAGGGGAATGGTTTGAAGCTGTGGGAGAGTAGGTTTGGGCTGAATCTTAGGAAGAATTTCTTCACTACAAGGATGGAGAAACTCTGGAACAGGTTTCCCATGGAGGCTGTGGATACTTCCTCCCTGAGGGTGTTTAAGGCCAGGCTGGATGAGGGCTTGAGCAGCTGAGTCTAGCTGAGAGGCAGCGAAGTTGGAGCAGACGATCTCTGAGGTCCCTTTCAAGCTGAGCCATTCTATGATGCTGTGGTTGAACTGGAAGGAAATTTGTTGAGGTGACTTTAACGAAACCTGGAGCAGCAGTGAAGGTGCAATGTAGGCTGAAGCTGAAGAGTATTGCAGAAACTAACACAAAAAAAAATGAATGTCTTTGTTGTTCATAAGAGGTGATGGGTTAAATGCTTGGAGGTTCTGAAGTTAAACAAGACTAGTGGGCTGTCAGCTTAATAAATCCAGGATACTAACATCTCTGAAGCACATTAAGGGTAAGAAGGGAACTGAAGATTGTGGAGGTTTTATCCCAAAGAGCTGATGAAGGCAGGTTCTTTTTGCTTGATATGATAAAGAAATGAAGTTACTGTGAGAGAATGCATGGAAGAAGCAGGTGCATTCTCTTCTGCCAGTCCCTGAGAGCAAGCAGCCTGTCACCTGCTGCAGCTGCTGTGACCACATAGGGTTGCACACCGTGATGGCTCCAAAGCTGTTCACAGCTCCATTTTTACCACTAGATAGAGATCTGACTTCTTAAACATGAAACAACTTATTAGCATCCAATATTTTCATCAACCTCTGCAAGTGCTTGGCAGTGCAAATACAGAAGCAGAATCAGTCCCATAAATCTCCTTCTGCCCCCTCCTCATGTGGATCTATGGAAGTGCAGTGGGGGGGTCGTGACCCCCGTCAGTAAATTTGTCAGGCTGCCTGCACCGCAGTGTCCTGCAGGCTGTCACTCTCTGCCTCTGACACGCAGAGGTGCCCTTTCCCCTCCCTTTGTTGGAGCAGATGCTTGAAAGAGGAGCTCCTATCCAGCTTCCCCCCAGCGCTTTGCTCTGTGGGTGATGTGGTGGAACCAGCTCTCCATGCCCCCAGCATCCACTGTGGTCATCAGTGGAAGTGTCTTCTCCTTCTCTCCCCTCTATCCCATGGAGTCACTTTGCCTGCCTGGCTCTATTTAAATCACCAGTCAAGTGTTAGGTGAGCCTAGAGCAGGAAGAGTATCATTGCTGTGAGTTGCCCATAGTAACAGCCTGGTTTTAACAATCACTGTACCTTCAGATTTAAAAAAAGGGGGGAGGGGGGGGGGAATTCCACTGAAACTCCTAACTGTGAGTTTTCCTAATCCTATTTATCTATCTTAGGAAAGTGCAATCAGGCTTAATAATATGGGTTTAGATCATAGTATCATAATATCAGTCAGGGTTGGAAGGGACCACAAGGATCATCTAGTTCCAACCCCCCTGCCATGGGCAGGGACACCCCACACTAGATCAGCCTGGCCAGAGCCTCAGCCAGCCTGGCCTTAAACACCTCCAGGGATGGGTCCCCAACCACCTCCCTGGACAACCCATTCCAGGGCTTCACCACTCTCATGGTGAAGAACCTCCTCCTCACATCCAGCCTGAATCTCCCCACCTCCAGCTTCATTCCATTCCCCCTAGTCCTAGCACTACCTGAGATCCTGAGAAGTCCTTCCCCAGCCCTCCTGTAGGCCCCCTTCAGATACTGGAAGGCCACCATTAGGTCACCTTGGAGCCTTCTCTTCTCCAGACTGAACAGCCCCAACTCCTTCAGTCTGTCCTCACAGGAGAGGTGCTCCAGCCCTCTGCTCATCCTCATGGCCCTTCTCTGGACACCTTCCAGCACCTCCAGATCCCTCTTGTAATAGGTCAGTTGGTTGGGACTGAAAAAAACTATTTTTGGCTGAGGCTGCTGATTCAAAAGTCTCTTAATGTTCTTTCTGCTCCCAAGTAAAGAAGCAGCATGATTGTGGGCTCCCTGTTTCCAAGAACTGCAGCTCAGGAATATAAAGTTGAACGTGCAAGCTGAGCTTCAGGAGAAAGTCGTGTTCACCACAAAACCCATTTGCTCAGCTAAACCATAACCCTCACTTGTATCCAGAAAAAAAGTAGGTTTTATTTTTCCCCTCACTAAAGGACATTCTGTGAGGGCTGGCAGTGACTTGGTAAGCTAGAGAGGGGTAAGGTGTGTGATATATGAACACTTAAAAAGGCAGCAACAGTAGTCAGGCTGATGATGGTCTCTTCTCCCAGGCAGCCAGTACCAGAACAAGAGGACACAGTCTCAGGCTGTACCAGGGGAGGTTTAGGTTGGATGTTAGGAAGAAGTTCTATACAGAGAGAGTGATTGCCCATTGGAATGGGCTGCCTGGGGAGGTGGTGGAGTCACCATCATTGGAGGTGTTCAGGAGGAGACTTGCTGGGGTGCTTGGTGCCATGGGTTAGTTGTTTAGGTGAGTTGGATTGGTTGATGGGTTGGACACAATGATCTTGAAGGTCTCTTCCAACCTGGTTTATTCTATGTAATTCTGTGTAATTCTATGTAAAATGCTGTTTGGGGATTCCACTCATTTTGGCCTGTGTGTCTGCAGAATGAGAAGCAAAGTCCTCATCCTAAAACCAGGAATCCACGCTCATGCACCTGCCCTGGCTACTTAAAGGGTTACATTCAGCCAGGATATTTCCCTTCTAGGCTCCTGCCAAGCAGCCATTTGATAAGCCATGACTGCAATTGCTGATTAAATGTTTTTTAACAGGCAATAACTACTCATAAAGAAGTTGCATATCCAGCTCCATCAGTCACTTGCCTAGTGTCTCTCTGCCACCTCTGACCGTTGGACTTTTTATTATCTAGTAAAATAGGAGCGACTTCATTCTAGCTTGACTTTTAGCTCCCAGCACGTTGCTGATGCTGGAATGAGTCACATCATTTTAATCTGATCATACAGTCTCAGGCTTTCATTTTGAGAAAGGCTCTGGTGACATCATATCTTTTCATCAGGTGTGCTCGTGCCAGCACAAGCTCAAGGAGCACTCCCTGTTACTGCTGTGATGTGTTCATCTGCTGGAGAGCAGTGAAAGGGAACAAGACCTGGGGGTCTTAGTGGATGGAAGGTTGACCATGAGCCAGCAATATGCTCTTGTGGCTAGGGGGGCCAGCACCATCCTGGGGGGTATTAGGAGGGGTGTGGTTAGTAGGTCAAGAGAGGTTCTCTTCCCCCTCTACTCTGCCCTGGTGAGGCTGCATCTGAGTGTTGTGTCCAGTTCTGGGCCCCTCAGTTCAAGAAAGACCTCAGGAAACTGCTTGAAAGAGTCCAGGGCAGAGCCACAACAATTATTAAGCGAGTGGAACATTTTCCTTACAAGGAGAGACTGAGGGAGCTGAGGGCTCTAAAGCTTGGAGAAGAGGAGACTTGAGGGGTGACCTCATTGATGTTTGTAAAGATGTAAAGGGTGAGTGCCAGGAGGATGGAGCCAGGCTCTGCTCGGTGATGCCCAATGACAGGACCAGGCAATGGGTGGAAGTTGAAGCATAGAAGTTCCATGGAAACAGGAGGAAAAATGTTTTCACTTTGAGGGTGACAGAGCACTGGAACAGGCTGCCCAGGGAGGTTGTGGAGGCCCCCTCTCTCGACATACTCAAAACCCACCTGGATGTATTCCTGTGTGATCTGGTATAGGTGATCCTGATCTTGCAGGGGGGTTGGACTGGATGATCATTCGAGGTGCCTTCCAGCCCCTAACATTCTATGATCTACAGAACATAGACCTCTTCCTGTAAGACATCATTGCTCTCTCTCTTTGGAACAACCATCTTGTCATGAAGAGCTTTTTATGTCCAAGTGATTGATGTAGATCTTACTCACATCTGAAGAAATACTTAGAGTTGAACTTGTTCATTTGGAGACTCCTGTGTTTTGTGCTGTGATGGGGATCTTTGCAAACTCAGCTAATACGGGACCCATCAGTAATTGTCATCGAAAGGGTTGGCGCTGATCAGAGGTGAGGTCTATGTGTCTTGTGGCTGCTTGCTGCAATGAAGAACAGTGAAGTGTGGTAAGTGAAACAACAAACCCTCTCCCTGTAGCTTTTGTGGCAGGACAGCATAAAGAGACAGAGGTTTGCAGGTGCTACCACAAGCAGCCCCCTCCTTACAAATCAAAGCTTGGCTACATGTTGACTGAACCAGGATCTCTGAAACTTTGTTGTGCCCTATTAAATCTTTAAATAACTAGGAAGGAAAGCTTCTAATACAATGCTGCAATTCACAGAATCGCCAAGGTTGGAAGAGACCTCAAGTCCAACCTGTCACCCAACACCTCATGACTAAACCATGGCACCAAGTGCCACATCCAATCCCCTCTTGAACACCTCCAGGGATGGGGACTCCACCACCTCCCTGGGCAGCACATTCCAATGGCTAACAACTCTGTCAGTGAAGAACTTTCTCCTCACCTCCAGCCTAAACTTCCCCTGGTGTAGCTTGAGACTGTGTCCTCTTGTTCTGGTGCTGATTGCCTGGGAGAAGCGACCAACCCCTTCCTGGCTACAGCCTCCCTTCAGGTAGTTGTAGACAGCAATGAGGTCTCCCCTGAGCCTCCTCTTCTCCAGGCTTGTTCCTTTTCATGTTCTCCAGTTAGTGTGATCCTTTGCTCCATAGTGGCTGGTAGTTGACAGCTGTTCCAGGGTTCCCTCATCCTTCAGTGAAGTGATGTTAAGCCCTCCTTATAAAAGAACAATGGCACTGCCTTATTTCTGAGCTAAAGCTGCGTGTCAGGGATTAAATTAGTCTTAATAGCTTACAAGCTTCAGATCATGTTTTCATCCCCAGTCAGAGATGTAGGCAAGACCCTGGGTTGGTTTTATCTTCTCAAGCAGCTGATTGTAACCAGTTTTGTCTCGTAAAGATTTCATCTCTCTTTACGAGCTAAACTGCTCCTAGGAAACGTAGGAAAGGAAATCCCCTGTGTGCAATGAAAATGTAATAAAAATGTATTAAATTAAAATGCATAAAGCTTCAGGTCTAATAAGGACAGCTTTATTAATGAATGTAAATGGCAGCAACCCATCTGAGGCACCTGCTAAATGTTCATTATAAATTACTCCTGTAGACATTGTGATGAGTTTCATATTGTAGCCAGACTTATAAAAGCATGCAGATTGCTTCCCCAAGGGACTGTATATTTATTTAACAGTGTAGTTAATTGCAATTATTTATTTTCCAGTGATTGCAAATGGCTTCTGCATTAAAGATATATGTGGCTATTAGGAATTATTCAATTACCTCTCTTTTTCTCAGTCGTCTAAGTCAAGCCTGAGCTCAAGACTCCCAGGGGTCAGCCAGTGGTGTATTAACTCAGTGTGATCCTCAGCTCTCTGCTGGGGACAAAACTCTGTAGAGCTAGCTTGAGAAACCCTGGTGAGCCTTCCCTGCAGTTGATTTTTGGACATTTTCCCTTCCACACTGATGCTGCCATGCTTATTGGCCAGATTCATAGGAGGTTAATTAAATCCATCTTCAAAACAACGAGGGGCCAATGAGCCATATCCTCATTGCACGAGTAAATTAAATGATGCAATTGTTTCTACTTCCATCACGGATAAGGGGGGGAGATGAGTGAATGAATTGTTCTCTGGCTGCCTCCTCTGGGGCCCCCCGAGGGTCTGCTAGCATGTGGGGGGTAAAGCTGCTCTCGGTTGGTGGCGGGAGGAGGAGATGACCTGGTATCAGCAGGCAGGGGTCTGGGGCAGCGGCGGTGTCAGTGATGACGCTGGTGGAAAGCTGCAAGGAGCTGCCTGCAGCAGGGCTGCAGCTCCTGGCTCAGATGCAGCTGAGCACAAGCAGGGGTGCAGAGCAGAGCAGAAAGATGATGGCCTGATCAAATCTGGCACCGCCTGGGCTGTAATTAAATCGTACACAGATTAAATACAATTATCTCGTGCTCTCTAATAGGGAAGAGCATCGTTAAACTAATTAATAGCACAGTCTATAAGCTGGGCTCTGTTCAGAGTGTCTGCTTCACGCCTTGCGTGGCAGCCGCGGGCAGCTGGCAGGCTCGGCTGGCACCGGCTGGCGGCGGGTGACACTGGTACCAGCGGCGCCCGTCTCCAGGCTGCCCGGGCCGGGGCTGCCCACTGCCACACCTGCCATTCATCTAGCTGGCCCACATCAACGGCCCACACCTAGCTGGCCATAGAGGGGATGGGTGGCAGCGGGGCTGCACTGCTCCTCTGCTTGCTGATGGGACACACCTTCCACCCCATGGGCCAGCTGTGGGATCCTGAGGGCTTCTGAAGACAGATTCCGTTCTTCGGAGTGGCTCCAGTCCAGAAGTCACACAATCACAGAATGTTAGGTGTTGGAAGGGACCTTGAAAGATCATCCAGTCCAACCCCCCTGCAGGGTCACCTATACCAGATCACACAGGAACACATCCAGGCAGGTCTTGACTATCTCCAGAGAGGGAGATTCCACAACCTCCCTGGGCAGTCTGTTCCAGTGTTCCGCCACTCTCACAGTGAAATAATTCTGCCTTCTGTTTGCATGGAATTTCCTATGGCTCAACTTCCACCCATTGCCCCTCTTCCTGTCACTGGGCATCGCTGAGAAGAGCCTGGCTCCATCCTCTGGGCACTCACCCTGCACATATTTATAAACACTAATGAGGTCAGTCTTGTATGCTGAGTGACAGTGGAGAGGTGGGGGTGGAGAGTGAATCATGGAATCACAGAGTCGTTTTAGCTGGAAGAGACCTTGAACATTGTTGAGTCCAACTGTTAGCCCAGCACTGCCAGGTCACCACTAAACCATGACCCTCAGCACCACATCTCCATGGTCTCGAAACATTTCCAGGGATAGGGAAGCCACCACTGCCCTGGGCAGCCTGGGCCATGCCTTGATAACCCTTTTGGGGAATGAATTGTTCCTCATGACCAGGGTGAACCTTCCCTGATGCAACTTGAGGCCATTTCCTCTTGTCCTATCAGTTGTTACTGGAGAGAAGGCACCAACCTTCACCTGGCTCCAGCCTTCTTTCAGGGAATTGTAGAGAGCCACATAGTCTCCCCTCAGCCTCCTTTTCTCCAGGCTAAACAACCTGAGGGCATGTCTTCCATCAAGGGGTTGTGGATACCTGTTAGCACAAGAAGCAGTGCTGCTGACAAAGCAGCCAAACTCATCTGAGGGGAGACCTTGCAGTTTCCCTCAACTTCCTAGTTCAGGAGGCCAAGACTTTACTCAAATGCCTGTAGGAAAATTGTCCTGACAATAGCTCACGGTTGATGAGCTCCTGACATCAAACCCCAGGCATCCACTGAAATCTCCCCAGCTCATCTCTCTCTTAGGGTTACAGGTTAATTTCTGCTTGATTACGGACTCATGAAGAAGGAGATCCTGAGGTTTGTCTGCCAGACTTTTTGACAGTGCCCAGGGTCTGGCACCTGTGGCTGGTGGAATGCTGGGGTTGGGATACAGGAAGTGCTTGGCTGAGTGCTTGTCTGTAGGCATCAGTTTATTCTACACAGAGAGAGTGATTGTCCATTGGAATGGGCTGCCCGGGGAGGTGGTGGAGTCACCATCATTGGAGGTATTTAGGAGGAGACTGGATGGGGTGCTTAGTTGCATGGTTTAGTTGAGTAGGTGGTGTTGGATGATAGGTTGGACTCGATCTTGAAGGTCTCTTCCAACCTGGTTTATTCTATTCTATTCATCAGCAGTCAGTTGGTTTGTCAGGACAGGAGGGTTCATCATGTTGCAGGGGCTCTAGCTACACTGAATATGCTTCTATAATATCTCTTTTATCTAGCATAGAAACTCATCAGCCCAGCTGAGGCAAGATGAGCAACTTGTCATAGTATCATAGAATCAGTCAGGGTTGGAAGGGACCAGAAGGATCATCTAGTTCCAACCCCCCTGCCATGGGCAGGGACACCCCACACTAGATCAGCCTGGCCAGAGCCTCATCCAGCCTGGGCTTAAAGACCTCCAGGGACGGGGCCTCAACCACCTCCCTGGACAACCCATTCCAGGATTTCACCACCTGGGCAGGGATACAATTTGTTCTCAGTTTTGTTTTAGATAACTAAGGAAAATATCCTTTTATACTAAACAGTGTATTTTTGAAGGCTTCCTTTTATGACAATGAACAAAGGCCTAGGTGTGCTGCAAATATGCAGAGTGCAAGCATTCCCTCCCCCTTATTTTATTCTGCACCATATCAGTAGGTGCCTTTGAAATACCAGTGCATAATTTGTCCTGGTAATAACCAGGAATAAATAGAAATGTAAAAAGAATGCTTTTCTTCCAGGTACATCTAGAGTGACATCACTCATAGATAAAAAGATATGGATAGGCTGAGTGAGGGAGCTGGGGTTGTTCTGCCTGGAAAAGAGAAGACTCTGGGGGCACCTCATAGCTGCCTTCCAATGCCTGAAGGGATCCTACAGGAAGGCTGGAGAGGGACTTTTCATAAGGGTGTTTAGTGACAGGACAAGGGGGAATGGTTTGAAGCTGAAGGAGAGTAGGGTTCCCTACCCATGGCCAGGAAGTTGGAGCAGATAATCTCTAAGGTCCCTTCCAACCTAAGCCATTCTATGCTTCTATGATGATTCCATGAACTATTTGGTATCCATCTGAAAGCCAAGGAAGAGGATCATATCTGCTTCTGTACTGCAGACAGGAACTGTTGTTGCAATGGCACATTTGATTCTTGAGCTGGAGTCAGAAATACAGTGAAAGTTGATGAACTGGATACAGAAAATCTCTGGGTCTGAGTGCAGCTATGTTAAACACCTGAAAAATGTGTTTAACAGATTTTAACCTCAAATTAGTCATTCTCCAAAGAGGCAGAAAATTAGATGAAGGAAGCAAGATCAATATTCTGTGTTAAAAGAAAAGCCTTGTTTTTATTTGGTCTTGGACACACATTTAGTGTTGGCAGGAGAACAACCCTGTCATGACTGTGAAATTCCCTCTGGCACCTCCTTACCACAGCCTGCTGGTCCGTGGCGTGGTGCTTGTGGGGAGCAGATTTCAGTGCTTCAGGTAGAGCTTGTTGGTGCGAGGCCATTTGTGAGTCGGTGTGGAGATGCTGTTAAATCATTCGTTGTGTCCTTTCAGATCTTGATAGCTCCTGGGTTTCCTGTACACTTCAGGCTAAGGGCCTTTGTAGTAACAGATGAAAATCTTCAGTGCAAGAGCTTTCTGAGTAAAGGACAGCCACTGCAGCTCCTTTCAGAGAGGCACAGGTCGTGCAGCATCTTCCCAGGGTTTGTGTGTGAGCTGCAAGCACAGCTTCTCTCCGCAGTCATCGCCACACCACAGGAAGTCTGCTCCACTTCATTCTGCTCCACTAGAAACTCATACTCAATCTCCTGCTTTTCTAGTGGAGAGAAAGAGCTTTCCTTCACAGCTGTGAAGTTAAAAGGGTGTTGATTGACTCTACTGCTAAGTAGTTCAGGCACCGCAGCTTTTATTGGTCGCTAGTGGCCACAAGTGGAGGGGACCAATCTTTTTGGTAGTGTGCATAATAACACAAGGAGCAATGAGTACAAGCTTGAACATAGAAGAGCATAGATTTCACCACAGCATGAGGAGAAACTTCTTTATAGTGAGGGTGATGGAGCACTGGAACAGGCTGCCCAGGGGGGTTGTGGAATCTCCTTCTCTGGACACATTCAAAGCCCTCATGGATGCATTCCTGTGAGGGCTACCGTAGGTGATCCTGCTTTGGCAGAGAGGTTGGACTCAATGATCTCTGGAGGTTCCTTGCAGCCTCTAATGTTCTGTGATTCTATGACCCCATCATGCCTTGGTAGTACTAATGTAGGAGAAAAAGACTGCTGCTCTCAGGAATAACTGCCAGGGGTTGAGCATCTCAAGAGTTTCAACATTTTGACCTGTTACAGACTTTATTCATTCTTGTTTTTCAAGATCTGTGTGAAGTTACCTTAAATGAAACAAGACAGCAGTAATCTTTAAGGGAAATAAACCTAATGGCTTGGCAGAGAGTAGCTGCAATTTGCAGTCTTTAGTCAAAGAAATCCTCCAGTTTGGATTGTTCAGGAAAAACACTTTAGAGAACAAAGTCTCTTTCCAAAGGAAATTTTTCAACTGTGTTTAGTAATGGAACCAAATTCCATTAACACAGCAAACTCCAGCTAACTTCAGGGTACTTTGTAACCTTCATTTCATAGAACCATAGAATGGTTTGGATTGGAAGGGACCTCCAAAGGTCATCTAGTCCAATCCCCCCCTGCAGTCAGCAGAGACATCCTCCACTAGATGAGGTTGCTCAGAGCCTTGTTCAGCCTGACCTGGAACACCTCCAGGGATGGAGCCTCAACTACCTTCCTGGGCAACCTGTTGCAGTGTTCCCCCACCCTCATGGTGAAGAACTTGTTCATAATATCCAGTCTAAATCTTCTCTAATTTCAAACCATTGCTTCTTGTCCTATCACCTTTGTAAACAGTGCCTCTGCAGCCATCTTGTAGGCTCCCTTCAGGTGCTGGAAGGCAGCTCTAAGGTCCCCCCAGAGTCTTCTCCAGGCTGACCAGCCCCAGCTCCCTCAGTCTGTCCTCACAGGAGAGGTATTCCAGTCCCCTGATCATTTTCATTGCCCTCCTCTGGACCTCCTCCACCAGGTCCAAGTCCTTCCTGTGTTGAGGGCTTCCAGGGGACTTCCCTACCGGTGTCCATGCTATTTCCTTTTTTACCTAACACATTCCTGTTTCTGAATGTGTCATTATCACTCAGTAAATCCATTTGGAGATTGTTTCTGTTTAATTTCATCCCACTCAGACATGCATAAAAATTATAGAAACAAAAAAACTATGATTCCTTATTTCCAGAGCTTAATGCTCACTGGTCAGCCAGGCTGGGGAAGGACTTCTCAGGATCTCAGGTAGTGCTAGGACTAGGGGGAATGGAATGAAGCTGGAGGTGGGGAGATTCAGGCTAGATGTGAGGAGGAAGTTCTTCCCCATGAGAGTGGTGAAGCCCTGGAATGGGTTGTCCAGGGACGTGGTCGAGGCCCCATCCCTGGAGGTGTTTAAGCCCAGGCTGGCTGAGGCTCTGGCCAGCCTGATCTAGTGTGGGGTGTCCCTGCCCATGGCAGGGGGGTTGGAACTAGCTGATCCTTGTGGTCCCTTCCAACCCTGACTGATACTATGATACTATGATTATTGAACTGCCCTTTGGGAGGAGGATTGTAGGTTCTCCTGAGCTTGGTTCTTAATGGGATCCCTGCCATGAGATCATTGTGGCGTTCAACACTTTGTGTCTTTGGAGGTCCCTTCCAACCCCTAACATTTTGTGTTGCTGTGATACTGTGTTGGATTGTACCCTTATGATGTAGGCAAACATGTAAAGCTCTTTGGCTGACTTAGATTTTTAGTTTGTTTGTCTCTCTCCTCTGGCTTCTTCTGAGCTCTCTGTGTTAAGATCACCTTAGGAGCAAACGGATCTGCTTGAAAAGTCCCCATGTTACTTCACATCAGTGCAGGCCACAGTATTAATTTTAAGAGGGCTCAGAAGACACACCTGTAACTACTCAGCACTTCAGAGTCAGCACCTGCAGCTTCTCACACTTTTATCTTTCTCATGGTACTTTCTGTAGCAAAGAGGTAATAAACAGCAAAGCAGCTTCTGTTCATCAGCCTTTCTGAGGGAGGCTCACAGTGGAAGTGGAGAAGATAATTTCTAAGAGATTTGGATCAGATGCAGGTCTCCACTATATTTTATCAATATATTTTATGAATTATGAAAGGAAACATTGGATTTTTCCAATCCACATGATGTAAGAACAGATCTACCTCTGTTAGTATCAATAATCCTGACAGCAGTTTTACCTCTCCCAGAATAAGATTCCTCATCATGCACCTTTTTTCCCTCAATGACAATTTGGCATTTCAAAGCAAAATATGCAAAATGGCGGTCTTAGAATCATAGAACCAATAAGGTTGGAAGAGACCTCAAAGATCATCAAGTCCAACCTGTCACCACAGACCTCATGACTGCTAAACCATGGCACCAAGTGCCACGTCCAATCCCCTCTTGAACACCTCCAGGGATGGTGACTCCACCACCTCCCTGGGCAGCACATTCCAATGGCTAACAACTCTCTCTGGGAAGAACTTTCTCCTCACCTCCAGCCTAAACTTCCCCTGGTGCAGCTTGAGACTGTGTCCTCTTGTTCTGGTGCTGGTTGCCTGGGAGAAGAGAGCAACCCCCTCCTGGCTACAACCTCCCTTCAGGTAGTTGTAGAGAGCAAGAAGGTCTCCCCTGAGCCTCCTCTTCTCCAGGCTAAGCAACCCCAGCTCCCTCAGCCTCCCCTCACAGGGCTGTGCTCAAGGCCTCTCCCCAGCCTCATTGCCCTTCTCTGGACACGTTCAACAGTCTCAATGTCCTTCTTAAACTGAGTGGCCCAGAACTGGACACAGGACTCAAGGTGTGGCCTAACCAGTGCTGAGTCCAGGGACAGAATGACCTCCCTGCTCCTGCTGGCCACACTATTCCTCATGCAGGCCTGGATGCCATTGGCTGCCTTGGCCACCTGGGCACACTGCTGGCTCAGTCTAGGAATCTCACCTCAAAAGAGTTCTTAGAATGTTTAAGTTGTTCTTTATTAAAAAAAAAAAAAATAATTGTTTTTTAAAGGTATGAAAAACTCCTGAGCAATAATGAAGATTTTTTAAGTTGAGACATTTCAAGATTTTCTTTTCCTTCTGCAAGCGAAGCAAAGACTATTAAAGGGGCTCATACTTGGCAACCCCTTGGGTGCTCCAAGGTCCTGTAAAAGTACTCCAACCACTCTTAAATACTCTCAGAAGCCACGGGAGTTCAGTCTTCCTCCTTCATGCCTGTCCCAGCAAGCACAGGCTGTGCTCCTCCAGGTATGAGGCCTCCATTCTCTCTGCTCAACCCACAGCAGTAATGGGCTGTCACAGAAGCTGCAGCAGCCAAAACGCAGCTCTGTCCCAGCAGCTATCACAGCTGTCCTACAAGGGGCAAATCCACATCTGGAGAACACAGCAGGGCTTGTGCCTGCAAAGCCCCACTGAAGGATGGAGTTTTGAGGAGGGACTCTTCAGCCAACTTCATAAACTTTCTCCCTACCCTCTTGTCACTGGACTCAGGTTTGCAGTAAGTTGCTTTATGTTAAGCTTTTTGTCTCTGATGCATAGGAGAGAGGAACGGCAGTGTTATTTTAAGTGTTCCCCTTCCCCAAAGGCTATTTGTTTCAGCTTTCTGATGAAAAGGGTGAGGGGATGAAGTGATGATGTTTGAACTGTTCTCCTGCTTCTGGCTAATCCTGGCTGAGGACTGAAGGACCACGGGGAGTGCTTCTTGTGTGTGCTGCATCCTTGAAATGGCCTCACCTTTGTCTTGGTAATGCATCGCCACAGAGGTTCTCTGTGTCCTGTACTGCATCAAACAGCTCTTAAATCTGCAGTCCCACCATGAAGGTCAAAGAGGTTTCTTCTGTGGAAAGCTCAAAAGGCTTTCTTAGTGAAGAGTGGGAAGGGGACAGGATACGAGTTCCTGGTGGTGCCTGGTACATTATCTCTTGTGAAAAGCTGAGCATCTAAATCTGTACTTCATTTTAAATGTAACCCTGAATTTTGACATTGCTGCTTGCACAAGAGCTCTTGTCAGGATGTTACTTACACCTGTGGTAAGCTTCCATCAGGCTCAATTCTGTGGAACAATTTTCATCCCAGGGCCATTTAAGGGTTAAACCAAATCGTATGAAAAGAGGTTATAGGATCTTTATCACATGTTGTTTATCTGATCAACAGTTAACAATTTAAGACAGTATTATCCCAGTAAAAAGAAGATTTGTTTCAGATACTGACATAAACAGCCCCTCATAATAGTGGCTTTTCATTTACTGCATTGCAATGTACCATAAGCTTAAAGGCACAACAGCTGCTTTGTGTGGCTCAATAACGCCTGTCCAGAGTGATGTCAGTCAATTTTGGACCTATACAGTCTGATGTTATTCTTAACAATCACAGAATGGATTATTATTTATTTTTCTCCTTTAATGAGTGAAGAGCATGCCAATCAAATTCCTGAAAAGTGTCATACTCCTTTGACAGTGTCTTCCTCTGGAAGAAGCAGCTCTATGGCTCATTCCTGCAAAGCCATCTGCCTTCTGCTGGCTTTTCTTGTTTCATATTCCCTTGGGTAATTGGAGGAGCCCCTGTTTTGTGGCTGACTTCCCCAAACACTTTTAGGACTTGCTGTTTCAGTAGGGTAAACAAATGCTATCAGCTAAATAAACAGCACTATTTCTAGTGTCGCTGAATGTTTAGGGGTTGGAAAGGACCTCCAGAGATCGTCAAATTCAACCCCCCTGTCAAAGCAGGATCACCTAGGGCAGGCCACACAGGAATGCATTCAGGAGGGTTTTGAATGTCTACAGAGAAGGAGACTCCATAACCTCTCTGGGCAGCCTGCTCCAGTGCTCCATTATCCTCACTATAAAGAAGTTTCTCCTCATATTGAGGTGGAGCCTCCTGGGTTCCAGCTTGTACCTCTTGTTCCTCATCCTATCACTGGACACCACCAAAAAGAGCCTGGTACCTTCATCTTGATACCCACCCCTCACATACTTGTTGATAAGATCTCCTCTCAGTCTTCTCTTCTCCAGACTAAACAGTCTCAGGTCTCTCAGTCTTTCTTCATAGGAGAGATGTTCAAGTCCCACAGACATCCTTGTAGCTCTCCATTGGACTCTCTCCAGCTGGTCTCTGTCTCTCTTGAATTGGGGAGACCAAAACTGGACACAATATTGCAGGTGTGGTCTTGCCAGGGCAGAGTAGAGAGGGAGGAGAACTTCCCTAGACCTGCTGGACACACTTTTATTGATGCACCCCAGGAACTGACATCCTGGTGAGAGCAGATTCTGAGTTCATGCTCTGTTACTTCTCTCTGAAGTCCCATAGAACAGCATACAAAAGTAAATGAAGAGTCAGCCCATTTCTGCTCCCTGGAAACTGTTCCTCCAGTGTGGGACAAAGCCTGTAGAATGGACCAGGGTCCATTCAAGATACACATAATGTCTCCAGGTGTGGGGCTGTGCCCTCATGGTACATGCCATGGCAGAGCTGGTGCTGCCCATCCCTGCAGGCTAGGCCTCTGCCTTGGCAATTGCTGAGCATCTCCTACTTTTCTGCCAGAAAAGCTGTGGAGAGATTAGCTTCCCAGAGGAGAATCATCTTCCTGAGCTCTTAATGCAGCATCTCTCAGCATCTGCCACGCAGACCTTGGCCATCAACACACTGAGAGGCCACAGAGAGCAGTCGTGCACGTGAGGTTGAGTGCAGGGAGGATGCCAAGTGTCTATAGGAAGGTTTCCATCATCTTGTGCCCAGCCCAGGACCTCTGGAGTGGTAGTACCCTCAGGCAGTAAGAGGCTGTTAGTTTGTTCCCCAGCCTCCAGGAGTCTGGTGTGGATTGCAGCACCATCACTGCTAGGGACTGAAACTCCTGCTTTTCCTGCTTCTGTGTGGCACTCTGATCACCCTGCTGCCTGAGACGCAGCAAAGCAACACAAGTGCTGGAGGAGCTCTTTATGGAAATCACTTTGTGTTTCCATAATGCTGTTCTTAGATTTACTTATATTCACAGAACTCTAATACTTCCCTGAAAACTAAACCAGGCTATGGCCTTTCTATATTTTCATAGTTTCATTCAGGGTTGGAAGGGACCACAAGGATCATCTAGTTCCAACCCCCCTGCCATGGGCAGGCACACCCCACACTAGATCAGCCTGGCCAGAGCCTCAGCCAGCCTGCTCTTAAACACCCCCAGGGACGGGGCCTCAACCACCTCCCTGGACAACCCATTCCAGGGCTTCACCACTCTCATGGGGAAGAACTTCCTCCTCACATCCAGCCTGAATCTCCCCACCTCCAGCTTCATTCCATTCCCCCTAGTCCTATCACTACCTGAGATCCTGAAAAGTCCTTCCCCAGCCTTCCTGTAGGCCCCCTTCAGATACTGGAAGGCCACAATGAGGTCACCTCGGAGCCTTCTCTTCTGCAGACTGAACAGCCCCACCTGAACCTGAACACAGTGTAAATGTAGAACTGCAGGAACACAAACTTAATCTGAATAGCAGCTGGACTTTCACCTGGATGCCAGATTTCCCCCTCATTGTCATTTGGAGGGTTTTAAGTCATGAAATCCCTGCTGTACAGCCTCTATGCTCCATTTGGAGAAGGACCTCCCAACCATAGCTACCACTGCTTCTTTCTCTGCCCTTCAGTGTGAACCACAGAAGCATCACAGGAGGTGGCACTGTGCAGCCCAATCATTGCCTGTCTTTGGAGTAAAGTCAAGTATGTGCTGAAAGCTTGAGTGACAACAACTGAACTTAAGCAAGCTGAAGGTCCAGAGGGTACAGGAGATGTAAATCAGAGATTGCTGAAGTGGGATGGACATTTGTTTCTTTCCTGTCTGCTGACTATTTTACATTATACAAGAGGAATACTAGATGATAATTGCCAGTCTGGTGTCTTGTATTGATTTAATTCAATAAGCAGCTTCACCTCCACCTTTTGCATGCACTTGCCTTAAAATATATGCATTATGAAGACAGTGATTCAAAGTCTTTAGGAAATCAATACCAACACAGGCTTCTGTTCTGCAAATATTGACAGCAGAATAACTGAGAAACAATGTCAAACAGTAAAAGCAGGGATAGACAAAATTAAGACTGTAATTCTGTTGTTGTTAGGCTCTACAGAAGGCTCAGCCAGTCGCCTGATACCACATACTGTGTGCTCTCTAGCAAATAGGTTGTGCTGACACCTTGCTGTCAGGATTTCCAGCTGAAAACCTGTGACGAGGCTGGTGGGAGGCCTCAAGCACAGCCCTGTGAGGAGAGGCTGAGGGAGCTGGGGTTGTTTAGCCTGGAGAAGAGGAGGCTCAGGGGAGACCTTATTGCTGTCTAGGGGATCCTGCTTTGGCAGGGGCAGCCCTAGGGGATCCTACTTTGGCAGGGGTGTTAGACTCAATGATTTGACAGTAGGCTGAACATGAGCCTGCAGTGTACCCAGGCAGCCAAGAAGGCCAATGGCATCCTGTCCTGCATCAGGAACAGTGTGGCCAGCAGGAGCAGGGAGGTCATTCTGCCCCTGGACACTGCACTGGTTAGGCCACACCTCGAGTCCTGTGTCCAGTTCTGGGCCCCTCAGTTTAGGAAGGAGGTTGACTTGCTGGAAGGTGTCCAGAGAAGGGCAAGAAAGTTGGTGAGGGGGTTGGAACACAGCCCTATGAGGAGAGGCTGAGAGAGCTGGGGTTGCTTAGCCTGGAGAAGAGGAGGCTCAGGGGAGACCTTATTGCTCTATACAGCTACTTGAAGGGGGGTTGTAGACAGACAGGGGGTTGGTCTCTTCTGCCAGGCAACCAGCACCAGAACAAGAGGACATAGTCTCAAGCTGTGCCAGGGGAAGTTGAGGCTGGAGGTGAGGAGAAAGTTCTTCCCAGAGAGAGTTGTTAAGCCATTGGAATGTGCTACCCAGGGAGGTGGTGGAGTCCCCATCCCTTGAGGTGTTCAAGAGGGGATTGGAAGTGACACTTGGCGCCATGGTTTAGTCATGAGGTGTTGGGTGACAGGTTGGACTTGATGATCTTTGAGGTCTCTTCCAACCTTGGTGATTCTGTGACTCGAAATGAAAAGCTATTTCTGACAATGATTTCTATACAGTTGGCTCTTTCACTTGATTATTTTGGGTTTTTTGCTACTGACAGATTTATTTCAGCCAGGAGTGTGCCTTGGTAAGACACAGAAGGGCATATGTAGGCTGTTACCATTAAACATCGTTCTTGCCTTTGGTAATTTCCCTAGGACTAAATAAAACTCCCACTGAAGCCTCTGTTGTTAGCCTGTTTAAACTGAGCAGCTCTGTGTGCTAATTTAGTGTGGGTTTGTAATGGTCATTTTAAAATCCTTTAAAGCTGCCAGCTGAATTTCCTTCATGTTAAGTATAGTTCCAAGAAGTCAAAGGATGCCTTTGGTGGAATAAACCACGCTGCAGCGAGCGCAGATCATGCTGGTTGCTTAGTTGGCGTGGTTCTGAAACCAAATCGCTACGGATAGCTCAGTGCTGCAACATCCAAGCAGTGATACGTTGTTAGCAGTCCAGCAGAAAAGATGGTTTTAAATGCCATTCAAAACCCCTTTGTCTGTTTGGGTTTTCTCACCCTGAAATAATCTAAAAGCCTGGAGAGTGAGTGGTGAGGATCTGCTACAGAGAGTTTCTTCTCAGGCAGTGTTGAAGGTTTATCAGGTTTAACTCTTCCAAGTCTTGCCCCACTGGTAAATGTCATGGAATAAGCCAGCAGAATTTGTTCTTCATTTCTGTCTTTGTTTTCTGCAGCTTTAACAAGTGCTGAATTTCATCAGGCTGTCAGTACTGGGCCCGAGTGAAATCTTTGGGAGAGTAGAAAAACCAAGAGTTAATGTTTTCCTTGAATGTGCTGAAAATCTCTTTTAACTTGGCATTGTTTCTGTGTAACCTAAAGAGGCTGTGTGCCAGCTCTGCCTGGGTGATGTGTCCTGGCAATCAACTCAGCAAGTGGAAGTTGGGTGGCACTCTTGCCTTCTGCTCCCAGGGTGGCTGTGACTGCAGCACTGTCAGAGCATGCAGGCTCACTCACAGCGCTTCTGGAGCCTGGCTTTGGGGGGGGGCTGAGGCAGAGGTGCCTGAAGCAGGCATGGACTGGAGGTAGGCTTTCTGCAGGACATGGCAGTGTGGATCAGGAGGGTGTTGTATTTCTCCTGAATCTCCACTCCAGCAATTCTGTTGTGCCCTGAGTGGTTTCTTTTCTGTCCTTGAGTTGAGAGAGCTGTTAGCTGCATTCATTCCTTTTAGGCATTCAGTGCAGGGCTGGTATTTTACTGTCTGTGATCAGTTTCTGTTTGGAAAGTAGGACAAAATATTTACATTTTTTATTTCATACACTTAATGGAAGTGAAAGTGCTCTTTCAGAAACAGCAGAGGTCTTCTCTGCCTGCTTCTGCTCTACATGCTAAAAGAAGCAGAACGTGCTTACTACATGAAGATTATGAAGCGTTACTCTATTAGTAACAGGGGAGGATTTCAGCTGGTAGAACTGGCCCATTTTTAATGATCTCTTCTGTAGCCTAGAGTCTTAAATGTTGGTTTGGAACAAACTGAAGTAGCTGGGATTCTGCAGAATGCTAAAAGCAGATAGATTTGTGCCTCTAGTTAAGGAGGAGAGCACCAAGCAAGGTTCTCATCAACTGAAAGCTCATTAGCTTGACATTCATTTCAGGCAAACCAGTGGAAAAGTTTTTAGTGAGGGAAAAAAAACATGGAAAGAAATAATTCAGTCACAAAAATATGCTTGAGTGAGGCAGTTTGTCCCTGAGATTAATAAGTTGGATGAAAATGTGGCAAAGGAGTTCCCAGAAAACACAGCACTACTGAACCTGCATTTGGATCAGCACATGCAGCAGCAGTGAGGAGACAGCAGGCACCTGCTGGGCCTCAGCTCCCATGGCAGTGCCACAACAGCTAACCTCCTTGATGCACCTTCTCATGTGTCTTTTTAATTGATTTTTATATGGGCTGCAGAGATGGTCTGCTGAAAACCATCAAACATCTTTCCTCCGTGAGCTGGCCCAGGAGGAGAGGAAGGCTCCCTGTCTTCTTACTGAGACCCTAGGCCAAAGAGGAATTAGGTTCACAGGCAGTAGGATCAGGTTTGCTAAAGCAAGCTTCCTGAGACCCCCGCTGAATTGAACTTCAATAGTCCATCAGCAAGGGCATCCCAGGAGTTCCTAGTTAGAAGGCTGAGGTCTCCACAGTCTGCTGTGTTTACAGCAATGTTCCCATTCCTTTCATGTCTCAATGATGTTTAGAAGCCACTAACAGCCAAGTTCAAATGAAAAGTCATGCATGAGAAATTAGCTCCGAGAGTGATTCACAAGAGGTTCTTTTCTGGGAGGACTACCAGAGGAACTGGTGAATGTCCCATGTCTCACCAAAAGCAAAGGCTTTGTTTTGCTGAAAGAGAAGCCCTATGCCGCCGTTCAGGAGGAAATGAGTGCAGGGTGGTGAGCCTGTGCTGTGTATCATTAGGCTAGACAAATGCATGGTCACTTGTGCCTTGAGTTTTGTCTAGGAATTTCTTAAAGCTCATTTTCATTGAAATTATGAGGAGAGCCTGAGGAAGCTGGGGCTCTTTAACTTGGAGAGAAGAGGAGAGCAAGGGATGATCTCATTAATGTTTATAAATATGTAAAGGGTGAGTGCCAAGAGGATGGAGCCAGGCTCTGCTCAGTGATGCCCAACGTCAGGACCAGGGGCACTGGGTGGAAGCTGAGGCATAGGAAGTCCCATGTGAACATGAGGAAAAAATTTTTCACCGTGAGGGTGGTGGAGCAGGCTGCCCAGGGGGGGTTGTGGGGTCTCCCTCTCTGGAGATATTCAAAACCCACCTGGATGCATTCCTGTGTGACCTGGTATAGGTGATCCTGCTTTGGGGGGGGGGGGGGGGGGGGGGTTTGGACTGGATGATCTTTTGAGCTCCTTTCCAGCCCCTAACATTCTGTGGTTCTGTGAAGGATGACACTGTTTCTTTAATTCTTTACCATATGCCTCTCATGGATGTTAGCAATGAAGGAGTTAAACCTGCACCTGACCACAAACAGCCGATGAAACATTATTTTGCAGTTACCCACAACATTCCTGGTGGAGACAATCAGTAGGTAAAATCCATGCAAATGTGCAGAGTTCAGATGAGGGCTATCCTGCACAGGACTTAAGCTATGCTTTTGTGCCAAATTTTCCAGGCTTTTTTTTTTGTGTGTGTGTGTGTGTGTGTGTGTGTCCCGCCTCTTCTCCTGTAATGAATACATGTATTTTGTGCATTGGAGCATGGCACAGGGCCTTTTGGATGGCAGGGCTCTCCAAGAAAGAGGAAGAGAGTTTTAATCACAAAAGCAGAAACTTCAGTCAGAGCAGTGATTCTGCACTTTGTTTCGTTTGTAAATGCTGCTCCTTGGCCTTTGTGAAAGCAGAACCCCCGGGCCCAATGCAGGATTCTTTACGTGGGGCTTTTGGAAGCTGAAACGGAGCGCATGAAAAGGGAAGGGAGATTGAACATAATTTGTTCCAACAGCTAGTCTAAGATTTTTTCCAATCAAGATTCTTTCAGCATATTCCTCTTTGTTGAGCCATAAGCAGCTTTTAAAATAATAGCATTAGCCTATATTTCAGGGCAGCGCTGGGTGTTCCCAGCCATGGTGATTAGTTGCAAGGGAACGAGGGATGCCTGCATTGTAACCTTTTAATGGCTATGGGAGACTTGTAAACGGGAGTCGAGATTTGAGCAATTTGTAGATTTCACAACGAGCCTAGAGTTCATTGAAAAAGAAAAATGCACCATTGAAATTCATGGGGCCACTTCGGGCTTTCTCTGTTTTTTTTTGGGGGGGGTGGGGGAGGCCGAGATTTATCATTGAAAGCCATATTGCTTCCCCTTTGCCTTTATTTGAAGCTCTTCAATACATTGTTTTTAAGGTCCATTTCTTTTACAAGCTTTTCCTTTCAGCTTGCTCAGGTTATCGAAGCCTATGAACATCTGTTTGTGCCTAAAAATCAGGCAGGACCTGGACTGTATCCTGCCTCCCCTACTCCCTTTTGTTTCCAGAGGCCATTGTTTCCGATTTCATGCTATCAGAGGGGCTGCATGTTTTCCTGTGTGAAGTTGTCAGAGAGATAAAAGCACAGGAGCAGGGTCACATTTCGAGGGATGGGCATGAAAAATTGGTAAAATGTATCTTGAAGGCCACCCACAAGATGTGCTTGAAGAAATTCAGAAGAAGGGAGGAGAATTATCATTTTCAAATTGTGCCAGTTCCACGGTGGAATAATTAGTGGGGACAGAAGGGTTTAACTGGGAGAAATCTCTTAGTCAGATGGACATTTAGTTGGCTGATTCCTCTGAGGTAGCTGGAGAGCCTCCAGTTAGACTTTGTTAGAAAGGAAACACTCTCATCTTCATCTTCATCGTGGTGTCCTGCCTGTTTCTCTTCAGTAAGAGGTGCCAGAAGCTCTGAAGCAAGTGGGTTTCTCCTTCCAGTCGTCACCATCCACTGGGGAGAGGAGAAAGACAAGTGAAGGGTCTACTTGCCAAATTTACTGGTAGGATATGGGACCTACCAAGAGCACAGTAAGGATGTAAATGATAGAAGGACAAAGAGTGCAGCTTCATTAACTTAGTGAAACCCATTTTCTGGGGAAGAAAGGAGGGTGCTAGAGTGGACCTGTGTGACATACTCATCCTCTTGTCTCATGTGAGCCCCAGGAGTGGCACCTTGGTTTTAAGGGATGCAGGAATTGGGTCGTTGTCGGCAGGAGGGAGGAACCCCTGCAGTTGGGTGTGTGGCTGATCTGGAGGGTTTGAGGGAGCAGCCAGCACATCTGTGCTGGCACAGCAGCGAGGGGGTACAAGTGTTCCTCTGGAAGGACTAAAGACTAGCAAAAGGTTCTGTCTGCACCAGTACAACTAAAGCAGCAACCTGCTACTCCGTGTAGCACATGATCTTAGCTGTTTGCATTTGGGTCTGGAGTAGATGTAAAATGCAGGAAATGATTTCATGGTACTGGCTTAGGTTCAGTGCATCAGTGCTATAGCGAGGCATTAAGATGGTTACTTTTATTTTAGCAGCCTAAGTGCTCTGAGATAAGTAAGTTGTTGGGTTTTTTTCCCTCATAGCCAAATGATAGATACTGCCAAGTAAGGCATTCTCTTGCTGCCATACAGCTCCTGAGTTAGTAAGTGATGTGTGAGATACAAATCAGCCTGAGACTGGCATTTGGAGGGGAGAGAGGGGTTTGTTTATAGCCTTTTTTTGCAACAACGATCTTAAATCTTGCTTCAAGTTTGAGAAACTCAGAATATGGTCTGGACTCTGTTGAACCTAGCAACATGTTTGGTGATGGAGATTCAGGCAGGGACTCTAATATGCAGATGGTTTTGCACTTTTGTAATATAGCAGGGGAAAAAAAAAAGATGACATATTTTTAAAGCAGGGTAATTCCTGAATTAATACAGTAGGGGAAAAGATGAAATGTTTTAAAAGCAGAGTAACTGTTGGATTAATATAGTAGAAAAATATGAAGTCCTGTAAAGCACAGTAATTATTGAATTCATATCCTTTGTGGTAATATTTGTAGAGATTGATTTGTTTATCAATAGAAGAAGACTAAAGCAGCACCCTGTGAAGCATTTACCAGCTCTGCAGGAGCTTCAGTCAGAACAGCAAGTGCTTTCATAGAATCATAGAATTGTTTGGGTTGGAAAAGCCCTCTAAGATCATCAAGTCCAAGCATCTACCCAACACTGCCATGGCCACTAAACCACGGCCCCAAGTGCCTTATCCACACATTTCTTGGACACCCCTAAGGATGATGACTCCACCACCTCCCTGGGCAGCCTGTTCCAATGCCTGACCGCCCTTGCAGGAAAGAAATTGTTCCTAATACTCAACCTAAACTGCCCCTGGTGCAACTTCAGGCCATTTCCTCTCCCCCTGTCACCTGATATTAAGAGTATCAGGTATTTCAAATTGGAATATCAGGCAGAAGCCCTCACATGTGAGAGCTGGTCATCGCTCCTGTGGCCTCAGTTAGGTGTCAGGTGCCACCACTGCCAGCACATGTCCCGGGTACCACATGGATCATCCACTCAGGAGTGCCAGGCTGGGATCACACTGCACTCACTCATAGTCACTGTAAGGTTTCTGATGTCCACAACACAGGCTGTGCAGGACACCCCCAGCCTCACTGTGCTGTGTGCTCCTTTGTGAGGGAGGCGGCAGGGTGGGTGTGAGCCAGCACCTGTGCAATCTCAGTTTTGGGGTGGTAGGGGGGGAGAAACAAATACATGGGTTTTAATCAGCACACTTGGATATCTTGCATCACATCAAGTGTTGTGGGGAGGAGTTTTAACTTCTGTTGTGAGTGCTGCTGGTAGTCTCCATTCCTGGTCTTATGGGCATCCACTCTTCTGGAAATCACAGCTTTTTATTTTGACTGTCAGTTTTCACTGGCATACCTGTCTGATTTGGGGTGGGCACAAGAATTTGCTCTGTTTAGCTTTGTCTCCAAAGGGGAAAGAGCAAAGGCTAGGGTAAAAATTAATAGCACATCTTAAAATCCATTACAATATCTCTCTTTTTTTTCCTGAGGAAAAGTGAGTGAAAAAGGCCTCTCTAGAGGAAATAAAGAAGAAGTTATTACAGCTTTCACTTTTTTTGTAGAGTATGAAAAAGCTTTCTGTATGTTAAACAGTCTTGTGGACATCTGGCATGATTGGTTTTAATCTGCTGACTAAAAAGTCAGGATTAAATCTTGCTTTACACCTCTTTGTACTGCAGTCAGTAAAGTGACAGAGCTGCTCTGAAACAATGGCACTACTTATTCCACCCAATATGCCATGTGGTAGATCACCCCCTTTTTCAGCACCACTTCTCTGCAAAGACAATGAAGCATCTGGTGGGGTTTTCCTGTGTCCAAGATATTTTTTGTCAGTAATTTCACTCAGCCGGTCTGCTCAGCTCTCCCTTGGTGCTACTTTTTGAGACGGGGTTTGCCAAACCAGTGGCAAGAGGTCAGGAGGCCAAAGTGATGAATTTTTATGTGCCTGTTCCTTGTGTTTCTGCTCAGTCATGATTCTTTGCGCGCTGTACTGCCTCTGAAAGGGAGCCACAGTGAGCAATTTGTCCTCCTGGGCTGGAGAGAATGGGGAGGCAGATGAGTTAAAGTAGCATGTATGACTCTGGACAGAGACGCACACAAATGTTTTCTGATGGCGGAACAGAACACTCCTGTCACCATTCAGCCCAGAGGGGCTTGGGAGATTTGTAGCCTGTTGGCTTTCGATCAAGTGACAAATGAATTTAACAGCACTTAAAGATACAGGGAAAAGAATAGCACTTCACCAGCCAGCCCACAGCTGTTAGCTTTGAAATGATGTTGCGTTAACACTTTTGAACTTGCATTCTTTCCTCTCTCTGCATAATGGGGAGCTCCCTGTGTTTCTCAGCTCGTTCCAGCCCTGCTTTTTGCTTTAAGAAGAAAACCTTCATCCGTGTTTTCAGAAACTCTGCAGAATGTGCTTTCTGGGTGTTTGCCCAGTTGGGCCCTAACCCCTCCAGATGGATCACTGGTCCATAAGAGCAGGGGGACCGTGGAAGCTGCATTTCTGGCAGAGCTTTCTGTCCTCTCTCGCTGGCGTCAAATGAGCCAGGGATTGGCATTTGTTGATAGGTTAAATCCCTTTGGATCCCCAGCCAGTGGTGTGAAGTTGCTGTTCCTCCAAGCCCTCCTTTCTCTGATCAGCCGTGTCACTCTAGTTGATCTAGTTGTCTGCACTGCAATTTGTTGCTGGTCAGCAACTGAGCTTGGAACCCATTCGGTGGAGGTGGTGTCCTGGGGGGAATGATGAATGTTGCTGTAGTGCACAAACCCTTCATTCTTGCACCAAACCTTCATTCTTGCACCAAACCTTCATTCTTGCACCAACAGAAAGCACACCAACGAGGACACAAAGCTACCTTACGAGGGGTGGTGAAAAGGGACAGTCAGCAGAATGTGTCACCCTAATTCCAGCTCTCCACACAGACTGGTTTACTCTGCAACTGATTTTTATTGGGTGCCAGGCACACACTGGTCTATCAATCCATCTTACCACTCATCAGGGGGAATACTTTGCACAGTACTTTACAAAGATAACCTTCAGCTTCCCAACATCTGCAGAATCAAGGTGCTGCCACAGCCAGCCGCTTAGAAGCTGTGTGCCAGCAGTGGTAGGAGAGGAGGACAGTTCAGCAGTCCCACCTCATGGTTCTCTGAGCTATTTGAACATAACTAGCTCAAAAGGACCATTTGAACTTAAAGGCTGCTGGACTCATATTCCATTTCAAAAGTGAATAAAGGAGCAAATGATGTGGAACGAGACAGGGAGTACATCGATGAGAAATGAATGAGATACAGCAGGATGAAAAGGAGTCAGGTCAGAGAGGCTGGGCAAACAGAGAAAGGGGGAAAATACAGTCAGGAAATTGTCCACATGTTGCAGTAGCAAAGCCATTACCTGATCAGCCAAGTTCTGGTCTCACCATAACACTGTACAGCACATTCCAGTTAATTACATGGTGAATTTCACATTCCCAGCTTGCTCAGGTCAGAAAACCAGGCTCAGCAAACTGGAAATTGCTTTCCAGCCACATTTGTTCCCTTAAAAAGTGAAGTCAGTGTTGAGGCAGGGTGTTCTTCCCCCACTGGTGGGAAATAGTGGGTGAACATTAATATCTCTCTCATTTTGCCATATACATTCATGGTCGTTTGAAGGGAGGGAGCGTGCACGCTCATCTCACTGTGGGGCTTAGGTTTAGTGAGAGCACTTGCCCAGGGAGCCAACAGCTCCCTGCAAGTCACTTTCCAGGCCTCAAATTCCCTCTTTGTTTAAGGGACTAATTATTTCCCCTATTGTGCATGATGGGCAGAAATGAGAACATTTCTCTGTGTTTCTCTCTTTGTGATTAAAATCAGCTGGTGTCTGCCTAAAGGCAGAGATTTTTCGGTAGATAGTGGTTTGATCTCAGAGCTGCCCAACACTTCAGGTTTTAAAACTCATCTCCAATTTTCATTGCTAAGGATAAGCTTAAGAGAAATGCAGAACTACTGCACAATGTGTTGAATGTGGATCGTATGTTACGCAGATGATACCTGCTGTGGCGAGGTCACTTGGTGGAAGCCGAAGGTTCACACTCCTCAGAGGCTGAGCCTTGATCTTGAACTGCGTTGTGCTGGTGATTTTGTACCCCATTCATTTAAAGGGCAAACTCTCAAGTCTACTCTTTTTGGCATTGCTACTCGTTGGTGAAACAAATCACTGTGTGTGGGAGCGTTTTTGAGGCTTGCTGTGTGTTCTGGGTGGGAGCAGGTGGAGATGCCACCCCGTGCAGAGCGCTCTGCTGCTCTCCTGGCACCCCAGCAGGTCCCAGGAGGATAAATCTGACAGACTCTGGTTATTTGGGACCTGCAGTGTCCACTTCTGAAAGCCAGTCAAGAAGCACCAAAGAATTTCGCTCGATGTTGGCTTAAATTGTTGGTACTTCACTGTACTGCTGCCATGTTCCACTTCTTACAGCTGTAAGAAAGCACTAAACATGGAGGTGGCAGAGACAATGCCACCATCAGCACAAACAGAGGCAAACATTACCGCTGGAAACAAAGGCAATTGCGAGGCACTCGGGAGCAGATGGGGTTCACAGGCTGTTTTGCTTTGAAAATGAAAAGAAATAGAAGTTTCTTAGTCTGCAAGTTAGATAAAAGCAAGCTTAGTTGTAAGGAAAGAAGCTGCCTCTTACTCAGTTTCTCCTGAATCCAAGGGAACAGGGGATTTTGCATTTCTCTGCAGAAGCAGATTTACATCACAGATCTTGTGTGCCTTATCTAAGTCTTTGCTTCACAGAAACAGCACATACAGTCCTCTGCTTAGTCAGCTGGAGTAGATGGGTGAGTCCTGTGAAGGTTTCCAAGAAGAAATCTTTCAAGCTAGTATTGCTGCTTGGCCAAAGGAGGAAAGATAATGGAAGGGAAGTAATAATGCCTGAATAGATCTCTGCAGACCGTGTTCCCTTCATGGAACAAGCCAACACATCTACAGAAGATTTCCACAGGAAGAGTTGCACTGTTCCAGTTCCTATAATTAATGGAAAAGCAAATTACTGTCTTTGAAAACTCTCCCAGGACCTTTCTTGAATTCAAGTGGTGATGCTAAGTGATGAGAAAGATGGATAGGAGGAGGAAAGAGGTTTTTCTAGCAAACAGCTTCCAAGTTCCAAATCTTCTAATGGTGCAGGATGCAGGATTTATCCAGGTCTCACTGAAATCCTGAATGTGTTTGAAACACATTGTTGATATCAGCAAGGCAAATATAAATTGAGGGCTTAAAAAGGGGGCAACGAAGCTGGTGGAGGGCCTGGAGAATAAATATTATGAGGAGTGACTGAGGGAGCCTGGGGATGGTTAGTTTGGAAAAGAGGAGGCTGAGGGGACACCTCATGGCTCTCTACAACTACCTGAAAGGAGGTTGTGGAGAGGCTGGTGCTGGGTCTCTTCTCACAGATACTTGGTGAGAGAACATAAGGGAATGGCCTCATGCTGCAACTGGGTAGGTTTAGACTGGACCCTAGGAAAAAAATGTTTCACAGCAAGAGTGGTCAGGCATTGGAATGTGCTGCCTGGGAGGTGGTGGAGTCACCAACCCTGGATGTGTTTAAAGGTGGTTTGGATGTGGTGTTTGGGGGATGTGGTTTAGGCGTGAACTTTGCAGAGTAGGGCTCTCGGTTGGACTTGGTGATACTGAGGGTCTTTTCCAACCTGCATGTTTCTGTGATACTCCTGAAAGGGAAGAAATTAACAGTAGTAAAAAGAAAAATTAAAAAACAAAGAGGCATGCAGCAAAGCCAGGAGGGTTTCTTTCAGCAATGCATGCGCTGGGTAAGCAGGACGCTAGGAGCAGCTGATGGCCACAGTCACTGATCCTGCCTCCCAGAGCTGTGACAACACTTTCTTTATGAGAACCCAAGGTTGGGCCTTCATCACTTGCTTCCAGATCTGTAATCTCAGAGAATGGCAGTGGCACAGGCCTTTGGACTGAGTTCAGATTGCTTGAAGGGAGCCATCATTGCCAGCACAGCTGGTGGCACAGAGGAAGGCTGCAGGGACAGGGACACGGGGACAGGGACATGGACAGCCACCGCAGAGTGGGCCTGGGGCAGAGCAGGCTCTTGTCCTGCCCCTGCTCAGCCGAGAGGTGCAGGCAGAAATCTCAGCCCCTGCTGCAGAGATAGCTCTGTAAGAACTGGGAGCAGTGGTGACAGGACAAGCAGGAGAGTGGGCCACCAACAGAGCAGGCCCCTGTGCTGCTGGGCACAGGCTGGCCCTCAGTGCAGTACCTGGAAAACTGATGGGAATGGTTCTGTGTTTGCCTAGTGATGCGCTGTGATAACGTAGTCATGACTCTGAGTCTATAGAGGCATAGTCTCGGACTCTGGGCAAGAAAATGCATTTCATGAGGAACTTAGTGCAGCTAACTTGCAACTGAGCCCAAAGAATTGCAAGTTGTTTCCAGGAGGGACTGTTTGTTTTAGGAAGACAGGAGATCTCGGGAAGAATGGGAGCATGAGGGTAGAGTCCTTTGTCTGGAGCTTTTTGTGGTCACAGATGCTACCCAGTGCCATACTTTTAAACTAGCAACAAAGCAGCAAAAAGGGTCATGTGGTGGAGACCAGAGTCCTGCTACAGGTCTTGGGCAGGCTCTGAAGCAGGCTTTCACAGGCAGCAGAACTGGTGCTGCTGTAAACCACCTGGGAGGTGACATCAGGCCTACAGCAAAGCGCGGGCAGCAGTGTGATGGCATCGAGTTGCCATCAGAAGATGAAGCATACACTGGTGATGCTTCTCTCCATCCCACTCAGCCCGCCTGGGCATGAGCTTAGTCCTCCAGGAATCCTCAAAGAGAAAGTAATTTCACCCAGTGATACTTTTCAGTGGCTTCTCATTAATATTTTTCTCTATTTGGCCTTTATTCATCTTGCATTTTTGTCACTGCTGAGTTAAATTCCTGCTCCTGGAAGCTGAAGTATTGAAAGCTGTAGTAACTCCTCGGAGACATGATTGCTCTTTCCACACAGTTAAAGTTAACACAAGTTAATACACAGCCTCAGGGATATATTTTCAAGCAAAGGTGTCTGTCCTTTCAGATGCCTTTTGATTGCTTTACCCTGGGGTATTTAGCTGGGCCATTTCCCTAATTGTGGGCAGCAGCTCTGTGGCTGGATTCCTCTGCACAGCTGTCAGGGACCAGCTAAAATTAGTCTCCATTTCAATGGCAGAGAGACTTCAAAGCCGCAATGTGACCTGTCCTGGAGCTAAATGTGCAACTTTCCTTGGCTCAGAAAGTTCTGTTGCAAATTTCTTTTCTCTTACATCACATGGTTTGGTCAATTTGCTGTTGCTATATTCCAAATAGCCAGAAAAATCTTATCAACCCCTCAGGGGGAAGGAGGAGTTCAAACAAGACAGCTCTTGCTCTTGTTTCCAAAGCAGCCAATCTCTTACCTCACTGCTGGTCTCAAATGCAATCTGCATGCAGATAACAATAAAAAAGCATTTCATTAGCCTAACTCAATAAATGTCAAATTGATTTTGGGTTTTGAGCAGCATTTCAGAGGGAGTATTGCACTGTCATAATTAGATGATACATGTACCTCTGTCTTTCCTATACTGCCAGGATCCACGGAGTATGTAACTGGAATAAAATGAAATATCATAAATTTAATTGATTTGGTTACTCATGTGCTCAAGGCCTTCTCTCAGCTGGCTCACGTTAGCTTTCTGCAGACTCTGCACTTCCCTCCTGGCACTTTTAGCAACAAACACTTCTGGTTTATTCCATGTGGCTTACTGGAAATTGTGATTGCAGCCACTGCTGATTTTT